>NC_065449.1:204476910-204784526 GCF_917563875.1 Diabrotica virgifera virgifera | reverse complement strand
TGTGGTTTGAAAGTAGTTAGGATTTTTAAATGTCAAAGTTCTAAAAATTGTAGAATAGAAATCAATTCCAGTGACGAGGAGTTACAGTTTTTTTATTTGTTTATCGAAGAGTAGATAAAATATTGTATGAAACTGTGCGTGAAGTACTTTTTGCGAACTTACGCGATGTATAGCACTCGCTACGTTGTCGCTCGTGCTCTAAATATCTCGTGCGTTCGCAAAAAGCATACTTCACGAACTGTTTCATAATAGTTATTTATGAAACAGTTCGTGAAGTATGCTTTTTGCGAACGCACGCGATGTTTAGAGCACGAGCGGTAACGGAGCGAGTGCTATATATCGCGTAAGTTCGCAAAAAGTACTTCACGCACAGTTTCATACAATATTTTATCTATGATGAACAAATAAAAAAACTGTAACCCTTCGTCACTGGAGTTTATTTCTATTCTACAATTTTTAGAAATTTGACATATAAAAATTCTAACTTCTTTAAAACCACAAAACTGTCAAAACTTTTGTCGTAATTTATTGCACATTATGTCATCACCATGACAACGCGAAAGTTAAGGATATTTGATTATATGAAAGTGTATCAAAAACAGTGCAAAAAGTAAGTCCCATTTAAAATACATTGTTACTTCACGCACACTTTAAACCCTTCACGCACTGCTATCTATAATAACAGTTTTCACAAACTAAAAACTTATACATAATATGACATAGAGTAGATAAATAACTATTTTAGCACTCCATAGGAGCGTTAAATATACTACTTTAAAGCACTAATGCTTTAAAAATTTGAAGGCACTGCAGTTAAAAGTGAATTGTCGAATTGTGAAACGTCAAAATATTTATATTTCATTTATTAACATTAATATTAATAGTACAACTTGCGCAATTTGAAAAAGGTGGTTTAAAAGGTTTTTTAAAATTTAACTTAAACTGTATTATTGCGTTTTTAACACGTTTGTAGAAAAAAGTTTATGTAACGGTATAATATTTTCGCTAACAATTTTTAGACATTCCCCTCGAGTGTAGACAACCAGTTCTACCTTTTACGGGTCATAGGTTTCATGGTTTCAGCAATTAACAAGAATATTATATTTTATAAATGTACAACGTTCCTAGAAAAAATATTGTATGATATACGTGTTAAAAAGTACATTTTTAAGGCACTCATGCGAATTGCCGAATTCGCTTCGCTCATTCTGCCTTTCACATTAACATCTGCCTTAAAATTGTACTTTTAATACTTATATCATAAATAACTATTATTTGATATTATAATAATAATTTGATATAGACAGTGAGATCGCCGGTAACAACAACAAAAATAAAATGAAAAAGCAATGCAGAAAAAAACGAGGAACACGAGACAATTGCAAGTTGCAATAAATATGTATGTCTGGGAATAAAACTAACGAGTACAGGATGAAACGAAAAGAATATTAAAAAATGATAGTAAAGGGAAGCCAGATGATAGGAGCTCTGAGTTCGGTACTGTGACAAAAAAATATAAGAACAGAAAATAAAAAACGAATTTACAACACAATATTAAAACCAGTATGAACCTATGGAGCTGAAATCTGACAATTAACCAAAAAGTACAACGCAAAATTACCGGCCACTGAAACGGAATATTGAAGGAGGTTGGCAAGAAGATCTAAAATAGAAAACATAAGAAACGACGACATTAGACAACAAATGGGAATAGAAAGAGCAAATCATACATAGATGACATCGAAAAACAACAGCTACTGTGGTATGAGCACGTATGACGAATAGAGGAAAGAAGAATCCCCAAAAATGTGTGAGAATGGACCCCACAGAAAAATGAAAACGAGGAAGACCATATGAATGAAGGGCATCTCCAAGGCGATGTCGGAACGAAATTTAAGATATGAAGACTGCCACAATACAAAGGAGTGACGATTAGAAACTGAAAGGCATATAACGCTCTAAAACCAGTTATATTCCTGCCGTAAGAATGCCACATGTACATTTTCAATACAAAATCTCTAATAGTTTTCGATATATTCGAGAAAATCGATTATCATTTTGTAACTTTAAAGGGCTGTAACTTTTTTATGTACATATTTGTACTAAGGTAAGTTAGGTTCATTCCAACTATTTTTGGTCCCAGAATATGTACTTTAATTTATGACATGTATTTTTGTTACACCCTGTATAACATTATTTCGTAGCCCAGTATAAAAAAGTTTTGTATGAGGCGTACATTCATCACTAATAAATTCTCCCTCCTTTGTCGTAAGTCTTTGCATCACCGTACAGCTTCAGGTAATTTAATGTCATATAATATATGTCATAATGTCATATAATATATGTCATAATGTCATATAATATATGTCATAATGTCATATAATATATGGCATTAAATTACCTGAAGCTGTATGGTGATCCAAAGACTTACGACAAAGGAGGGAGAATTTATTAGTGATGAATGTACGCCTCATACAAAACTTTTTTATACTGGGCTACGAAATAATGTTATACAGGGTGTAACAAAAATACATGTCATAAATTAAAGTACATATTCTGGGACCAAAAATAGTTGGAATGAACCTAACTTACCTTAGTACAAATATGCACATAAAAAAAGTTACAGCCCTTTGAAGTTACTAAATGAAAATCGATTTTCTCGAATATATCGAAAACTACTAGAAATTTTGTATTGAAAATGTACATGTGGCATTCTTATGGCAGGAATATCTTAAAACAAAATGATGGTGAAATTTGAGTACCCCCTAAAAATTGTATGGGGTTTTGTTCCCTTAACCACCCGAAACTTTTGTGTACGTGTCAATTAAATTATTATTGTGGTGCCATTCGTTAAATTCAATATTTTCAAAACTTTTTTGCCTCTTAGTATTTTTTCGATAAGGCAGTTTTTAACGAGATGCGGTTTCTTTTTTAATATGTTTACATAAAAAATTTATGGGGGTTTTGTGCCTTTAAACCCCCCAAATATTTGTGTACGTTCCAAATAAACTATTACTGCAGGACCATTATGGTAGGGGAGCCCAAGCGGGGACTTTTGCAGTAACTCGAGCGCGTCTGATTCTCATATGGGGAGAACCCTGGTACCCTGTAGATGTACCTCTACCATATATTGGCTCTAAACACAGGGGAGTTGGTTAAGGGGGGGCCCAAAAAAAAATCTATCCTTAGAAAAACTCGAAATCGTCAGATTAAGATAAGGTGAGTTGAGTACATGAAAAACAGTGTATATTTAAAAAATCTGACGATTTGGGCGGGGCGTAAGGAAATGGGTGAGTCACAAAATTTCACAAGAAAAAAGCGAATATTTCGCGAAATGAACCATAGATCTAAAAACTAAAAAATACGTGCTCAATATTTGTCAAAAAACTATCGAATGATTCCAAACACGACTGCCCACGGAGAGGGGTGGGGGGTAAATTTAAAATTTCAAATACGAATCCCACGATATTTCGCGAAATGAACATCAGATCGAAAAACTTAAAAATGCATTTATTCAAAATGTTTGAAAAATCTATCGAATGGCACCAAACACGACCCCCCACGGATGTGGGGTGGGGGGTTACTTTAAAATTTTAAATAGGAGCCCCCATTTTTTATTGCAGATTCGGATTCCTTACGTAAAAATAAGTAACTTTTATTTGAAACATTTTTTCGAATTATGGATAGATGGCGCTATAATCGGAAAAAACAATTATTGGAAATGGAAAATTAAATTAAAAATGGAAAGTCCCCACTAAAATGGAAAACCTTAATTAACTTTTTTTGGTTTTAGAACCTACTCTTCACAACCCATTAGGTCTCCAAAGCGCTCGAGTGACTGCACGTTTAGCATATTTTCCTCCCCTACTATTAGTTAAACACAGTATTTTTAAAACTTTTTTGCCTCTCTGTATTTTTTCGATAAGGCACCTTTTATCGAAATGCGGCTTCTTTTGTAATATGGTTCAAAATATACCTACCTAACAATGTAAATCATAAATAAATTTTCATATTGTATTACCAAGTCTCTATAATCGTACATCGTCTCATATACAAATATGTGGTGGATTTGAAAAATATTCAAAATATCTCGATAAAAACTGACTTTTCGAAAAAGTACTAAGAGGCAAAAAAGTTTTTAAAACATTGTATTTAACTAATGGTACTACAACAATAATTAAATTGGAACGTACCCAAAAGTTTGGGGGGGTTTAAAGGAACAAAACCCCCATAAAATTTTTAATGGGTGTCCAAATTTCACTATAATTTTTTCTTAAGACACTATTGACATAGGAATGCCACATGTCCATTTTCAAAAGATCTCTAATAGTTTTCGATATATTGGAAAAAATCGATTTTCATTTTGTAACTTCAAAGGGCTGTAACTTTTTTTATGTGCACATTTGTACTAAGGTAAGTTAGGTTCAATCGAACTATTTTTGGTCCCAGAATATGTGATTAAATTTATGACCTGTATTTTTGTTACACCCTGTAGATCGCCAACCACTTTTATTTCCTTAGTTGCCAATCAATGAATACACAAAACAAAAATTTAGAACAAATAATTGATTGGCGCTCAATAACAACACTCAATAACACCCTCAGCTTTGCAGGCGATCAAGTAGTTATAATATATCGCAAGACGACGATGACTTGTGTAATGTATTCAACAGCCAAATAATTGCATGATCTTTAAGATTTGAGTAATCCTTGAACTTTTATTAAAAACCATATTCTTATTCGTAGTAGCGATCTTCGATTACTACTAGACCAAACCATTTTTAGTAATGCCAAGGAATCGATTGCCCATTAAAGATTGTAGAGGGTCAAGACGAATCTCCGTTTACGATTAGCGAAAATAACCTAATCAAAAAAAAAAAAACGTTTTAATTAATAAGTTCAGGAGCTAATGTTTAAATAGTGTTAATGAATGAGCAGTTGATGAAATATGAAATCGTGTCAATTAATTAATATACTGCATACTTAACAAATCACAAATGAAAGAACTGGGAATACAAAAGTTAAATGTTAGCTCCTCGTTTATAATAAATTAACAAAAGGCCAAACAAAAGAATAAAAGGGTAATAAGGTTTTTCCATGACACTTCAACAGCCAGGGTACTGAAGCGTTTTTTCGACAGGTAATACTAGCCCAGTAAATGAACGGAAAATTCGGCGATACCGTGTAATTTTCAGGGGCAACTCCGAATTGCATGAAAATTTGGATTTAGGTTCTGCTTACCCTCCACTTCAAAGTTGAAATTGTGCCGTTGGTTGCTTTTACTTGGGGGGTAACAGTCCCCCTTCTCGGGGGGTGAAAAAACATACGTTTAAGATAAGACCGGAAATGGATAAATTGGCTGATTATAAGCAACTTTTGTTCTATAGAGTTTTTTACTTAAGTCAATACTTTTCGAGTTATTTGCCATTGAAAATGTTGATTTTTCGACAAAAAAACTACGTTTTCAGACGGTTTTTCGCAAATAACTCAAAAAGTAAATATTTTATCGAAAAAAATATCCTTACCAAAAGTGTAGCTTATAAAAAACCCGAAAAAATGGTGTATTAGTAAAGTCTATCAATCAAATAAAAACAAAGTTGTAGCTCATGAAAAATACGTTTATATTCGTCTAATTCCAAATCGAATATTTCAAGGTGAAATCACCGAAAAACTAAGCACTTTTCGGGAAAAACTCATTTAAACTTTTTTAAAGTGTTTATAAAAAGCTTTGTTTTAATTTTTAAACAAAAGTTTTAGCATTAAAAATAAGCGAGTTACGCTCAAAATAAAGTTGGCCCTCTTTTTTTTTTGTAAAACATCATGAAAATCTCGTCGTGTTTAGCACCCCAAATGAAATTAATCGCTACCGCTTTACAAACAATTTACTTACCTATCTATTTTTTATATGATCTGTCAGTCTCACCGGTTTAAAGTGTTTATTTTTGAAAGAGTTATAATTGAGAAAACTTGAATGGGTCACTAATCACGAGCGTATGCAAATTTTGAACAGCCATATCTTAACCAATTTTTGTCTTACGGAGAAACAAAATAAAACTAGCATATTTACAATAGCAAAATTTACATTTTTTACTCTTTAATATTTTTCTTATCACTAATACATTTTAAGTTATTTTGAAAAAATGAAATTTTTCAAAAATTTTAAAAAATTTTTATTTTACTATAAAACCAAATGTTTTCAAAAATAAGCCCTTCAAACCAATCAAACTTACAGATCATATAAACAATACACATACAGTTAAAATAAATGGTAAAGCCAAACGATTAATTTCATTTAGGGTGCTAAATAGAGGGAGGTTTTCACGATTTTTTTTTACCAAAAAAAGGGCCAACTTTTTTTTCAGTGCAACTCGTTTATTTTTGATGCTGTAAACTTTTGAAAAAAAAAAAAACAAATAATAAGCCTTTTTCGATACTTTAAAAATGTTAATAAAGTTTTCCTGAAAAATGCTTCTTTCTTCGCTGATTTCGCGTTGAATTATTCGATTTGGAATTAGACGAATAAAAATGTATTTTTCATGAGCTACAACTTTGCTTCTACTCAATTTGTAGACTTTACTGGTACACCATTTTTTTCGTTTTTTTGTAGGCTATCCTTTTGCTAAAAATATTTTTTTCGATAAAATATTTTTCCGCAAATCGCCAGGAAATTTTGACATTCCTGTCAAAATTTCTTGAAGAAAAAGTCAGGACTTCCTTACTGTAAGGAAATGTCATTTCCTTACTGTAAGGAAATGATATTTCCGTACAGTTGTTAGTGTTAAATTTATAAGCGTCAAGTTTGACAATTCAACCTCAATACGTTTCCATAGTAACCCAAGTAATTTTATTAGGAATTTCAAAGCACCATTTATTTGGGAATAAAATTATCGCGTTTTTTTTAAATCAATCAATATCTGTCGAATTTTAAACGATTTGCGGAAAAATAGTATGTTTACCTCGTAGGAAAAGCCACATTCCTGGACTCTGTGTTGCTAAGTCTCGGCTTGCGCCTCGACTTAGCAATCTTCACAGTCGTCCAGGAATGTTAAGCTTTTCCTACCCGGTAAACAATGTACTATACTTTTTGAGTTATTTGGGAAAAACGGTTTGAAAACGTAGTTTTTTTTTGTCGAAAAATCAACATTTTAAATCGCGAATAGCTCGGAAAAGTATTGACTTACGTAAAAAACTTTATAGAACAAAAGGTGCTTAAAATAAGTCAGTTTATCCATTTCCGACCTTACTTTAAACACGCGTGTTTCACCCCCCGAGAAGGGGTAAATGTCACCCCCCAAGTAAAAGCAACCAACGGCACAAATTCAACTTTGAAGTGGAGGGTAAGTAGAACCTAAATCCAAATTTTCATGCAATTCGGAGTTGCCCCTGGAAATTACACTCCAAAACGGTCATTTATTGGGCTATACCTATAGGAACAAATTGTAACTACATATTTCCTACGTAGGATCATTTTTATTTATAAACAATTTAGTTTCAAAAAACGGTATTTTTTCCTTTTTTTTTTTTAAATCAATGGAAAACAGTGAAACTTATGGTTTTTTAGAACAAGCATCTTCGAGAGCATGGAAAAAGCTGGCGTATATAAAATGGCGTATTATAAAGGTTGATATACTGATTTATTGTTAATATAATTGCGAAAAAAGGTCGAAGTTGCAAAAAATTAATTTCCTAATAAAAATTAAAAATATTATTTTCTTGAATTGAATGATCAGTTGATGGAATCGTGGCAATTAATTAATATTACTGCATACTTAACAAACTTAACAAATAAGAAATGAAAGAACTGGGAATACAAAATTTAAATGTTAGCTCCTCGTTTATAATAATTAACAAAAAGCCAAACAAAAGAATAAACGTAAGATCTGATCGTGATTTTAATTCTGCAGTTGACATATTATTAATTGAAAGAATATCGATATTATTTCCTCGAAATGAATGATCAGTTGATGAAATCGTGGCAATTAATTGAAATTAATATATATTTAACAAATAAATAAAAAAAGTGGGAATACAAAATTTAAATGTTAGCTCCTCGTTTATAATTAACAAAAATCAGCCAAACAAAAGAATAAACAAGTAAGATGTGATCGTGCTTTTAATTCTGCAGCTGACCGCCAAACACACATCGCATCGTGCAAGCGTGACTGAAATAAAATCCACCGCAAATTACGGCACGCACGAAAAACAATAACCTACCGCAAAGACTTTCAAGGCTAGAACTGCAAAAAAAGAGGGTAAGAACGAAAATTTTTTTGCTAACTTCGTATTTAAATATAGATCGCTCCCCAGTTGTATGGAGTTTACGCTAAAAAAAAGATCGGTCTTTATTTCGCCGTATTTTTTCACTTGGGTTCTTTAGTCCAGGAACCGAAGCTTTTCACCTCGCAATTTTTACAGAATGGATCGATTTATTTGAAAATTTGAGAATAAGTAGGGGATAGTCCAAGTATCAAAATCTATATTATGATGCCAAAAGGCGCTTTTACCATGGGGGTGGTTGACACCCCATCTTTGGGGTGGAAATTTTTTGAAGTTATACTTCTTTAGGCTCGATTGAGATTGAGGGTGAATTTATATTGATCTGCGCGCATGCGCACACCGACAGTTTGGTACTAGTCTTTATACGGGCTCTGATTGGGTGTTGAAATGATCTGTCAATAATTATTCAATATGGAGGTTATCGGTAAACAAAAATGTTGTATAATATATTAGTTTTTATTGTTGTGAGGACAGAAATAAAATCAAATTTATAATTATAGTGCCTTTTTAAATAGTTTTGAAAAGCCACAGGTACGTAATTCTAAATGGTTCAGTTGTATTCCAATAAAAAATTATCTTCATACCTATTTGGAAAATGTAAAAAAAAAATAATGTACTTACCTAGTACTTGCTATGCTATACCCCTAGTAGGCAATGCTTTAATTTACATAATCTGATTACGAACAAACTTTCTACAAACTTTCATCTAATGTATCGTTTTCTTACTCTATATATTGTTGTATTTTAATTCGACAAAAATCAAACTAATAAAAATTAATATAAACAAAATGTCAAAAAGTTGTTCAGTTTGTGTATATTCCCACATGACGTATACGCGAAGCTGGTGCAGTTTGAAATCGCTTCGACTCTCGTACGGCGGGATACACGGGAAGTAGGTTCAAGCCCAATGCAAGTATATCATTTTTTTATTTTTTTTTATAGATTTTATGATTGTAAGTATATTATTATATAATTTTTTCAAAAAATACGTATTTAATTAAAATTTGTGGCAACAATTATTGTTCAGAAATCATTTGTGGCATTTTTCAATGTGTTTGTGTGTGTTTGATTCTTTTATTTCTTTAATTTTTGGTATTGTTTTAATAAAAATTTTTGGAAAATAGTAGAGAAACTGTTTAAAAGTATATTGATTTCGTTGAAATCATATAATAGAAGTATAACTTTTTACGTGCGTACAAAGTACACACATTCTTTTTTTATTATATTTTGACCGCAAAAGTTGATAAAAACATTCAGTATAAGCAAAAAACGTCCTATATATTTTTTTGATAAAATTAATAGTTTTCGATTTATTCGCTATCGAAAGTGTTAGTTTCATATCTAAGAAATCAATGGTTTTCGATGGTATACTCATGTACGATTCACTCAATGTTTGCCGTAGAAAATTTTTTTTAAACCATGTTCTTGGAAATTAAATAACTTTTACCCAAACAACCCTTTTAAATAACAATTTAGTTTTTTACCCCTGTAACTTATTAAAATAAACATAATAGAAGTTTTCGGCGACTTTCGGCCCTCGGTAATAATGTAATCTTTCATTCTGCGTTGAAATTTTTTAAAAATACTTATTAGTTTTCTTAGAATTCGAAAAAAAAAATAAATCCCATTTAAATAGCATTGAAGCCGAAAATTCGTACACATCCCCTTAAGGTGATACAGTAGCGATCAACAGGTAGCCAAAACGCGTTCCAAGATTGCGGCTGTAATTTTGAATATTTTTTCGAGATATTTGGCGCACGTATTCGTAATATAATAAAGAATGGCAGTACAGAGCCCAATTTGAAAAATATATTAATATGTGGAAATTACTCTGTAATTAAATACAATATTAAAAAAACGAGCCTGTACCGCCATTAAGAAGAACAAAAAAATACACTTTCTTCAAATAAACATTTTTATCCGATGCCTAGATTTTGTGTCATTTTGAAACTACTAAAATTTTTTATTTCATTAGTAGTTCCAAAATGACACAAAATCTAGGCATCGGATAAAAAAGTTTATTTGAAGAAAGTGTATTTTTTTGTTCTTCTTAATGGCGGTACAGGCTCATTTTTTTATTATTTTATTTAATTACAGAGTAATTTCCACATATTAATATATTTTTCAAATTGGGCTCTGTACCGCCATTCTTTATTATATTACGAATACGTGTGCCAAATATCTCGAAAAAAATTTCAAAATTACAGCCACAATCTTGGAACACGTTTTCGCTACCTGTTGATCGCTACTGTTTCCTCTTAAAGACATAAACGGATATTATTTGAGAAATATACTGAAGACATAATTTATTTAATATACCTGTCACACAAAAAATGATTTAACAGTTTCTGACTTGTTACAGCTCAACTCTTACTTCAAGCCATGAAATACGTTAATTAAAATGATGTTTTGAAAGCGAAAATTAAATTACTATTTGCAACTACCATTATTTAGATATTCAATTGAAGTAAATGGGTATAGTTCACTTCACGGATATTATGAGATGATTGAAATCATGGATGCTCATTTAGAGTTACATCTCGTTCAAGATCCAGACAAGTTAGAAATTTAAACGCCAATAGATGTTTTTGAATTCGTAACCTAGGCAGCTGCATGTATCTAGTTTCACCGGTAAATAAAAAATATTCAATAAGGAAGTCTTTACTTAACTCACATTTCTAGTAACCATCATATACGGATTGTTTTTTATTAAACATTAAAAACAGAGACTTCAGCGGACTTCAGCCAGATATGTAAACATGCCTGGTATAATAGTCTGGGCTGATTATCGGAGAATAGGCCATTTTTGGGAAAAGTTATTTACCAGCAATTTCATTGCTGGAATCGAATTATAAGATCCTATATATTAATAATATAGGTATGCAAAGTACTCAGATAGTGTGCTACTTTTTTTATAAACAAAATGGCGCCCGAAAATCGTGTTTTTTCAATTATTGCTCTATAACTCCGAAGATTTTAACTTTACAACAAAAACACTTAAATAAAAATTCACCGTGATTAAATTCTGCATAGAGACGTGTTTTTCCAGATCTGCTCCGACGAAAATTTTCCTCGGAAAATGCGGGTTTTCCCAACAAAATCTTTAATTTTCAAATAAAGTTTTAGATAAGTAATTATCTACCAATAATTAAATAATTTGGTGACTTAAAACCCTTCTTGGTTTAGATTATAGTTCCAGAAGCTGGTGAAAATGAAACGAATATTTTAGCAACAATTCAATTGTTAATTAATAATTTACGGTCGCAATAATAACCAAAATAATTATGATACACTGATCAAACTTTGAAATCTTATAAAGATGAGATGCCTATTTAACATTTTGTCGACAAAATATTATTTTTTTTATTTTTTTGCATAATCTTTAAATGTTTAAAAAAATAGTTATAAACAAATTATCATTTCTCAGAAAGTTTTTAATATATTATAATTTTAAAAAATAACTAAAATGCGCATTTCAAATATCTTGAAAATGAATGCTTTAAAACTTTTTTGCAACCATTTGCAAAAAAGTTATGAAACAGCAAAGTAAACATACGATTACTACGGTGTTTATAATTTTTTTTAATTCTTTTAAAGCGTAGAAGTGAGTTTAAAGTACAAGCTAATTATTTACAAAAAAATATCGATTATCAGTTTAATGGTTATATTTTAATTAAAGATTATAAATACATTTTTTTTGTAATTTACACGCGCGAAAGTAGACTAATACAGTACTGTAGCTAAAATTTTCACTCGTAGCGACGATCGGCCGCGCGACGTAAACTTTTAATAAATAATGTATGCTGCGTGTCAGTCGCTTCGAGTGAACATTTTAGCTCCGACTCTGTATCAGGCCTACTTTTATGCTAAAAATTACAAAAAAAGTATTTTTAATCTTTGATTAAAATATAACCATTGCACTAATTTTTGACATTCTTTGTGAGTAATTAGATTGTACCATAGACTCACTTTTAAGCTTTGAAACAATTAAAACAAATTATAAACAACGGAGAAATCGTATATTTACTTTGCTGTTTCATAACTTTTATGCAAATGGTTGGAAAAATTTTTTAAAGCATTCATTTTCAAGACCTATGAAATACGCATTTTAAGTATTTTTTAAAATTAGAATATAATAAACAATTTCTGAGAAATGTTAATTTGTTTATAACAATTTTTTTAAACATTTAAAGATTAGGCAAAAAAATGAAAAAATGATATTTTGTCGACAAAATATTAAATAGGCATCACACCTTTATAATCTTTCTAAGTTTGATTAATGTCTCATGATTATTTTGGTTGTTATTGCGACTGTAAATTGTTAATTAACAATTGAATTGTTGCTAAAATATTCGTTTCATTTTCACCGGCTTCTGAATTTATAATCTATACCAAGAAAGCTTTTATTTCACCAAGCTATATAATTATTGATAAATAATTACTGGCCCAAAAAATTTATTTGAAAATTAGAGATTTTGTTTGGAAAACCCAACTTTTTCGAGGAAAATTTTCGTCGGAGCAAATCGTGAAAAACATTAAATTGGGGTGAATTTTTATTTGAGTGTTTTTGGTGTAAAGTTAAAATCTTCGGAGTTATAGAGCAATAATTGAAAAAATACGATTTGTCGGCGCCATTTTGTTTATAAAAATAGTAGCACACTATCTGCGGACTTTGCATACCTATATTAATAATATATAGGATCTTATAATTCGATTCCAGCAATAAAATTGCTGGTAAATAATCTTTCTTTGTACTTTACTAATTAGACCAGCGTATTATAACTATTTTTTTTTTCATAATTTAAAGATTATGCAAAAAAAAAGAAAAATTTATATTTTGTCGATAAAATATTAAATAAGCATCTCACCTTTATAATCTTTATAAGTTTGATCAATGTATCATGATTATTTTGGTTATTATTGCGATCGTAAATTGTTAATTAACAATTGAATTGTTGCTAAAATATTCGATTAATTTTCACCGGCTTCTGGAATTACAATCTATACCAAGAAAGCTTTGGTGTCACTAAGTTATCTAATTATTGATTAATAATTACTTACCTAAAACTTTATTTGAAAATTAGAGTTTTTGTTAGGAAAACCCGCATTTTTCGAGGAAAATTTTCGTCGGAGCCAATCGTGAAAATCATATCTCTATGCAGAATTTAATTGCGGTGAATTTTTATTTGGGTGTTTTTGTTGTAAAGTTAAAATCTTCGGAGTTATAGAGCAATAATTGAAAAAAAATACGATTTGTCGGCGCCATTTTGTTTATAAAAAAAGTAGCACACTATCTGCGGACTTTGCATACCTATTTATTAATATATAGGATCTTATAATTCGATTCCAGCAATAAAATTGCTGGTAAATAACTTTTCCATGAATTTAGCTAATTAGCCCAGAGTATAATGAATAGAGAGTGCAACGGAAATGTGCATCAATAGTCATGTAAGAAACGAACAGCAAAACAGAGAAAATCGAAGAAGCAGCTCTCATCTTACTAAATGAAGATGAGAAATGTGTAGTAAACACATCAATAGAATATAGCAAACTCTGGTTACAAATCCTGAAAAAGAAGATATAAATGAGGCGCTCTGAGCAACAGTCCCCACATCCCACAATTTTACCAACACGCTTTTATTACATTAAAGTTATCCCTTATTTAAGTGTTTTCAGATGCAGAGTAGCTCAAACAATGGTTGCTTGAGCCATTCTGCATCTGAAAATACTTAAGTAATGCATAACTTTAATGTAATAAAAGCGTTTTGGTAAAATTGTGTGATGTGGGTTAGGCCACTGTTGCTCTGAGCACCTCAAATAAGAACATATAGCCCGGGAGGTAGTGACAAATTTGACCGGAGCATTTTAGCATGGCTGTTTTCTTTTTATTTAGTTAGGTGTTCCAAAGCTTATTAACAAATGATGTGTCAGCTGGCCCAAAACTGCGGATTTTAGGCAAGAAAAGGTAAAATATGAAACTTGATGGAAAAACGCTACAACTTATGTGTCAAATATTTATCTCCGTGACTTACGTGTATAATGGCCTAGAATACCTAGCTACTGGCTTTCACCCAGGTGACTCGGGTTCGATTCCTGGCGTTGGATTTTTTTTGTTTTTTAAATTGACATTTTGATTTCAAAAATAATTATTTTTATAAATGTAAATACTGAAATAGTTTTGTACACACTTATGACTACAGATAAACAAGGAGCAGTGTACTTTTGAAGTGTGTAATATATATAATTCCTAGTTGAGCGCTTTCGGCTTATAAAGCCATCTCCAGAGCTATGGTCAAAAAATTCAAAATACCACTATGAAGAGAGATGGATTCCATGTACGATATAAAAAGACTTCTATTTCTTCTGCAGTTTTTTGTTGATGGAAAAAACCTTGTCTGTCTGTTGAAGAAAAATTGCTCAATGTTGCTGTTGGTTTTTTGTAGCCGGAAAACTTAAAACATCAAAAACGAGAAGCACTTTCACACAAAAAATTATATTACAGATAACGAACATTTGATCATGATAAGGTCATGTAACCCTACCATCTGAAGAGTACCGTGTCAGCATGCAGAATGATTCTGATACTGAATGATTCTGATTCTGATACTAATGATTCATTTACTCCCTAGCAGCAGTTTTTATTACATCTAGCAAAACGTTTTCAAACTTGAGAAAATTACATCGGATTAGTTACACGCACTATAATAACACTTTTAGTTTCGCCGATATAACAAATGTTCTTCGTCACGCAAACAGATAGGACAGAAAACGACGATTAGCAAGTCTCTAATATATAGTCAGATGGTCAAAGATTCCTTCGGGCTTATGTAGACGAAGGTATTTTAATAACACCACCTTCAGTTAACAGCAGGTTTAAAGATGCTCAGATTTGTTTGTATGTATCTGTTGGCAAACAAGTAATTTGCCAAAGAATGGAAAAAATTGCTTTCGGGTAAAAAGAACTAGAACAATAAAATGTATTAGAGTAAGAATGCCGTAATTTTATGGAAATGCACATACAGGGTAGCGAGAAAGTATGGAAACACGATGATTTCTCGGAAACGGCTCGAACGATTTTTATAAATTTTAGTGGGTAGGGGTGTCCTAATGCGGCCGATATTATAGTGGTAATTACATTGTTGTCAAATCTTCCGTTTTTCTGGAAATCTAATGAACTTTCTTATTTTAAATAGAACATCCTGTATATTTTTTGCGTTTTGAAGTCCTTAAGAAATACTGATTATTTTTCATATTATGTTCCCTATACCTAAATGCCACAATTTCGGAGTTATTGCTACATTTATTAAAAAAAATTTTTAATAATTTATAAAAATCAATTTTTTCGGCCCAGGTAGACATTATTTTAGGTTCTTTGGATCATTAGGAACAAAAAGGTATTTTGTAATTTTCCTTAAAAGTTTATCGTTTCCGAGTTATAAACAATTTAAAACTAAAAAAAAAAATCGAAAAATGACGAATTTCAAGGTTCAAAAACACAAGTAAAAAAATCATTTTTAAAATTACGAAGTACCTAAATTCAAGCTCAAACCTTTTTCTATCAGATCCCTATAAGAATTTTTGGCAAATTTTATTCTAAAACATTGTTTCTTTTTTAATTGTTAATAAAGCTCATATGAGAGGACGGGCTATCACGCTGCATTAACAACTAAAAAATAATGTTTTAGAATTAAATAAGACCAAATCACTTATGGGCATCTGATAAAATAAGGTTTGAAATTGAATTTAGGCCATTCATTGTTTGAAAAATGATATTTTTTACTTATGTTTTTGAACCCAGAAAATCGTCATTTTTCGATTTTTTCAGTATTAAATTGTTTATAACTCTGAAACGATTAACTTTTGAGGAAAATTACAAAAGACCTTTTTTGTTCCCAGTGACTCAAAGAACCTAAAATAATATCTACCCGGTTGAAAAAAATAAATTTGTATAATTTGTTAAAAATTCTTTTTTTATAGATGTAGCAATAACTCCGAAATTATGGTATTTAGGTATAGGGAACATAACACGAAAAATAATTAGTATTTCTTATGGACTTCAAAACACAAAAAATATACAGGGTGTTCCATTTAAAATAAGAAAGTTCATTAGATTTCCAGAAAAACGGAAGATTTGACAACAATGTAATTACCACTATAATATCGGCCGTATTAGAACACCCTTACCCACCAAAATTTATAACAATCGTTTAAGCGGTTTCCGAGAAATTACCGTGTATCCATACTTTCCCGCTACCCTGTATACGTCAGTCAATGAGAACAAGAACAGGATATTTCCTCCGAATTCTATCCTACTGCATGAATTTTAATGAATTTGGCCACTACTTCTCTCCAAATTTAAAGTCTACCCTATATACTATGGCGTTGCTATCTTGGGGGCGGTTCCCACCCCCCTTCGGGGTGGAAAATTTTTTGTATAAAATAACCACGGAAGTGGCTAGGGAATCTAATTCCAAGCAAAAACGGTTCTATGTTTTTTTTTTGAAAATTCAATACTTTTGGAATAGTCGTGGTTGAAAATGGTCATTTTCATTGAAACATAACACCGTTTCGAACGGTTTTTTGGGAATCAAGGGCGGATCCAGAGGAGGGGCCATGGGGGCTTCCGATAATTTAAAAAAATAGAAGGTTTTAGTTTCAAACACATATATATTATGTGCAAAACAGGGGATAAATATGTCTTCTGGGCTAGAATTGAACAAAACCAGTAACAGAAGCTTCAAGAATGACATATTTATGATGTTTTGTAAATCAAAATGTTGATAATTTTCAAAATCAAAATCAAAATCGTATCAAGTTCCATATTCTGTACACACAAAGAATAAAAAAGAAATGAAGCGTTACTTGGGCCATCAGCACTTAGAACAAAGGAGTTGGTTAGTACTTTTGCACATTCAAAAGGGATTGTTTTGCAAGTATTGCACTTTATTTTTCTAATAAAAAATATGGTCACAATAAAGGGAAGACAATGACAGCCCAAAGCCTTGTCACGAAACCTTTAACATCTTCCGCCAAACTCATGGGCAAAAACGAAGCCATACAAACCCATGAAAAACATCTTAACCACAAGGAGTGCTTTCAGGTGGGCCTGGATTTTCTATAAAGTGATCGTACTCGTAAAAGTCAGTCATTAAACAGCCAATCATTTTCTTAGGTCGACAAAATATTTCTCTAAGAGGCCATCGTGACGATGACCTTCTGCTTCTGGACGAAGATGCTGGACCTTACAATGAGGGGAATTGTTAAGGTTTAAAATCGCATCAGGAGATAAGGCTCTTAAACAACACCTATCCACAGCATCTTCCCGAGTAACATACATTAGCAGCCTAGTCAAAATCAATTGATAACATGTTGTGGTGAAGAAATAATTGAACAAATAATGAATCAGGTTCAAAGTGCAAATTATTACTCTGTCCTATTTGACGAAACGACCGACGTATCCCACGTGGAACAGCTTTCTCTAAATTTGAGATACCTACATACACAATGACAACATTCGTGAAAACTTTGTAAGTTCATTGACGCTTATAGTCCTGTCGCCAGTGGGGGTACAACGGCCTCCTTAATTCAGATGGACTTACCCAAGTTTTTTTATGTATTTTGACCCGTAGAACACGAATTTTTGGGTAACAGTCGATCCGGATGTCGATAAGATTGTTATAAACAAAGAACTTGAGGAATCACATAACAGCGATTTTTCGCAAAACAAAACATTGTTTTGTATTTTTTGGGTCATTCTAAGCAAAAAATGTTTTTACGTAGGATGCATAGTTTTCGACATAAACGCGGTTGAACTTTCAAAAAATCGAAAAATTGCAATTTTAGAACCCGAATAACTTTTGATTGAAAAATAAAATAGCAATTCTGCTTACCGCATTTGAAAGTTCAAGTCAAATTCTATCGGTTTTGATTAGTTTCATTGCTAAAAATAAATTTTTTTATTGTTAAACAAAGCTATACACACATAGTGATTGAGCAATGCAAATAATCAAAACCGATAGAATTTGACTTGAACTTTCAAATGCAGTAAGCAGAATTGCTATTTTATTTTTTAATCAAAAGTTATTCGGGTTCAAAAATTGCACTTTTTCGATTTTTTTAAAGTTCAACCGCGTTTATCTCTAAAACTATGCACCCTACGAAAAAGCATGCAAGACCATTTTTTGCTGAGAATCACCCAAAAAATACAAAATAATGTTTTGTTTTTCGAAAAATCGCTGTTATGTAATTCCTCAAGTTCTTTGGTTATAACAATCTTATCGACATCCGGATCAGCTGTTACCCAAAAAATTCGTGTTCTACGGGTCAAAATACATAAAAAAACTTGGGTAAGTCCATCTGAATTAAGGAGGCCGTTGTACCCCCCCTGGCGACAGGATTAATATGGGAACGTAAAAATAAATGAAAATCAAGAAAGAGGGAAAGAACAAGGTCTGACAGAAGAAGCATTGGGAAAAGTAGTATTAAACTTGTTGAAAGAACTGCACTTGGATCCGAAGAAATGTGTAGAAATTGGTACTGGCTTTAATAATACTTTAATAAGGGTAAGTTTTGAATGTCTTTATGGCACTCAAAAGTGTATGAAAAGTGCCTGAAAACTTACCATTGTAACTGTAATTTTTAAAAATTACCCCCAGACCCCCTGATACCCCACCCCGAAAAAAGTTCATGGCCTCTCCCGAAAATCGGTCCTGGGTCCGCCCTTGTTGGGAATACCTTAAAAACTATGCATCTAACTAAAAAAACTATATAAAACATTTTTGTAGCTCATAGAAAAAACAAAGATATTCGTTCCTTCATAAATCTTCTAGTTATAATACAAAAAGAGTTTGTTTTTTTTTGTGCATGCTCAAATCGGTGTATTCAACTTGAAATAACAGAAACGGTCGATTTTAGGTGTATAATGGTACCAATACCTTTTGTAGTGCCTGAAAAGACCTTTAAAATGAGCAATATTAAATGTCGATTACATTGAAAATAAGCGAGATATGCTGCAAAAAAATTGATGACTAATGTATTTTAAGAAACAATGAGAAGTATATTTATAGTATTTTTACTACAAAAACGTTATTACGTAGGTCAAAATTTTTGACGTAAGAGAACTGTCAAAACGTTAGAATGTGACTTTTCATTATTGCCATGTTTATAATAAACATGGCAATAATTAAAAGTCACATTCTAATGTTTTGACAGTTCTCTTACGTCAAAAATTTTGATTTACGTAATAACGTTTTTGTAGTAAAAATACTATAACTCCTTATCCACCCGAATTTAAAAATGCATCGTTTTCCTTCTTCAATACCTTTTATTATAGTGTTATTTCTATTTTCAAAAAGTTTAACGGGTGAAATGAATGTTTTTTGAAAAAAATAAGATCAAATTATAGAGCGCATTTTTAAATTGTCTTAAAAATCTTCCTCTTTCTCCATGTAACTTGAAAATGATAAGAGATACAGTAATAAATAACAAAAACAAAATTTGTAGGGATCTTTTTTTCATATCTATAATTTTCGAGTTACATGGAGAAAAAGGAAGATTTTAAGACAATTTAAAAATAAGTTGATCTTATTTTTTTTCAAAAACCGTTCATTTTTAACCCGTCCAACTTTTTGAACATAGAAATAACACCATAATAAAAGGTACTGTAGAAGGAAATTAATGTACATAAATTGTGGTGGATGAGGGTTTAAAAATACTTCTCATTTTTTCTTAAAATACATTAGTCGTCAAATTTTTTTGCAGCACATCTTGCTTAGTTTAAGTGACATTTAATATTGCTCATTTTAAAGGTCTTTTCAAGCACCACAAAAAGGTATTGGTAGCATTGTACACCTAAAATTGACCGTTTCTCTGTTATTTCAAGTTGAATACACCGATTTGAGCATGCACCAAAAAAACTAACTCTTTTCACCTACCATATCTCTTTTTGTTTTATAACTGGAAGATTTAGAAAGGAACAAATCTTTTCGTTTGTTTATAAGCTATAAATAGGTTTTTATTGTTTTTTTTAATTAGATGCAGTTTTTAAGATATTCGCAAAAACCGTCCGAAAAGGTGTTAATTTTCAATGAAAATGGCCAATTTTCAACCACGAATAACTCAAAAAGTAAGTATTGAGTTTTCAAAAAAAATTATAGAATAGTTTGTGCTTAGAATTAGGTTCTCTAGCCACTTACGTGGTTATTTTGACCAAACAATTTTCCATCCCCTTGATGGGGTGAGAACCGCCCTAAAGATAAAAGCGCCATAGTATATCGAGTAGACTTTGTTTCCTAAGCTATTCCCTACTTACTGTGAAAATATCAAGTAAATCGATGTAGTAGGATAGAATTCGAAGCCAAATTGCCCCAATAATGAAGATTAAGTAGGTTTACGAGCAGTGTACTAAAATAATTATTGCTAACAGTAATATATAAAAGAAAACTAACAAAAAAAAAAGGCATATCGCTGACCAATTTATATTTGACATGGAATCAAAGATACCCTAGTTACTATTTTCGTCCTGCAACAAAATGAGCTCTTGAATACGTCCAAAAAATAGGGCTAAAAGGAACTACAACGTTAAAGGGGTTTTATTATTCATATATTCAGTGGACCCTCACGCTAACATATAAAAAAACTGCGGAGTGCTACCATTTAAATGAGCGTTTTTTAGAAAGTGGTGAATTAGTCACTATCAGTCCCCAGTAAACCGTAATTTTTTTTTAAATGATTATAAGTCTTAAATAGTTATTTTCCTAACAAGTGCAGAAAGTCATTTTTTTCCGCACGCGACTGCAGTTTGCCGAACGCGCGAAGCGGGAGTTCGGCAAGCAGTCGAGTGCGGAAAAGAGCCTTTCTGCACGAGTTAGGAACAATATTTTTTTAAAGAGTCTTTAAAAAATTACCAAATCTTAATCAATTAATTTAATTAATATGATTATTTCATTCATAGGAGATTCTGAACAATAGAAAGCTACAGAAATCTGAATTAAATCGATAATTTTTGATAATTGCCCGTAGTTAAGTATATTACGTCAGATACCCTTCGTTGCTACGAAAAAATACATTCAGTGACATTAATGACAATTAATGTTTTAAAAATTATAAAAGTGATGACGTTCAATCGTCAAATATTTATAAAAACTGTGTGTTTAATGGTACTTACATAAATATATTACAATAAAATTTTGGTTTTGAACAGTTTTATTCATGAAATAATCGCAACAAATTGCACTCGACCTCTGAAATTAATATAGAATTTTTGCTCTCGTGACACTTTGACATAATTAAAACTGTCAAAGTGTCACTCGGGAAAAATTCAATAATTTCAGAGCTCTTGTGCAATTACTACTGAAAATACATACACAAATTAATTCTTTGACAAGGTTGTCAAAACCAAACTTTCAATATAATTAGTTAGCATGACGACGATCTTGGTTTCCATGATGATTCAAAATGACTGTTATTGTCTACCGATTTGACTTTCGAATATTATGTCAAAATCATTTTATTTCATCGAATTGTCGCGTTCATTTCATTAAAACAGGAACACAATAAGATATATTTGAAATAAATTAGTAAATAATATCTAAATATTAGTTTATTGCATGTATTATAATTACTTTAAGGCCATATTAACATATCTAAATTAACACGCGTGCGGAAAAGTAAAAACCGCGTGCGGAAAAGTAACACGCATGCGGAAAAGTAACACGCGTGCGGAAAAGTGAAACTTTCTAAACTAAAATGCGTGCGCTAAAGTAGACCTTTTTTGCACGCTCGTAGAAAATAATTATTTTCCTAACTAGTGCGGAAAGTGATACTTTCCCGCACGCGACTACCGTTGACCCGAACGACGCGATAGCGGAGTTCGGACCAGCAGTCGAGTGCGGGAAAGACACCGCATGAGTTACGAACAATATTTTTTCTACGGCCGTAAGTTTGTAATAAAGACAACAAATATATTTATATCAATTTTTATTTACTAGTAAATACAACAAAATATTTAGTGGAAAAAGAAGAACGTCTATTTATTGCTTCGTAATATTAAAGATAAATGAGCAATTCGCGGCATTCTGTAAATTTATAACGGATGCAAGCTGATCCTTGAATTGGCACTGTGTATTCTCCCTCGACCTGTGCTCGCTGTGATCACTCGACTTAGATGTAGATGGTTCTAGAGAATCGATACTTAAAATTTTGTTACACACATCTCTTTTTTGCTTTTCAGAGTCTTCTAGGTAACCTTCGGCTACAGAAGTTGTTTTCCAACCTCCTAGACGTTTTATATTTGTAATCGTTTCTCCAGAATCTGCTAGGAAGGTTGCTGATGAGCGTCTGTAGCTGTGCCTGTGTAACGTTCAGGATTAGGTAGATGCATAAAGGCTGCAATTTCGGAGGGGATTTTTCCAAATGTATTAATTCCTACACATTGCACTGTGCATTTTCCTTTCTGGTATTTTATAAACAAACGCCGATGAGTTGTGGTTGAAGGTCGTAAACTGAGGTATTCTCTGTATAGCTTAAAAAACATTCCAGTGTTTATAACAAATGATCTCGCAGAGTTGTTTTTCGAGTCCGTAATTTTGACGATTATTAGTTTCCCTTTGTCTTCAATATCGTCGAGAGTGATTTTCGAAGTTCGGCTCTACGACAAGCCCCAGATAAACCAAAAATAGTAACTACTTTTATCATAAGATATATCTCGTTTGGTGCGTCTAACATAAATTTGGCTATATCTTCTTTACTAAAAATTTTTGCTTTTTGTGTTCGAAAACCAATATTTTGTTTTTTTCAAAAAAGTTGTTAGTTTATAAAACTTACTTATATCAATATTGTGCTTTGTTTTCATTAAACTTTTAATCATGGAATAGCGTGACCAAAGTGTGTTTGATTTAAGCACTTTGCTCAATTCTAAAAAGTATGCCAAAAATACTTCCTCTTTATAGCTCCTTACTTTCATGGATTCGCACCAGTTCACAAAATGGACAAATTGTTTTTGATACCTCTCTTTGGATTTGGCAGGCAATAAATTTAAATTTGCTTCCGCGGCGGCTATCAAGACAGCTTCCGGGATCTCTTCGTCCGATGAATCCATTTAATTTTTTAAAAATTGCAGCGAAAACACACAAATGCATACGTTGTTTGACAAGGTTGTCAAAATCAAACTTTCAATAAAATTGGTTACTATGACGACGATAATGGTTTCAATGACGACTATTCAAAACCATTGTGATTGTCCACTGATTTGACTTATGAATATTATGTCAAAATAATTCCATTTCAAAGAATTTTCGCGTTAATTTCATTAAAACATGAACACAATAAGATAAATTTGAAATAAATTAGTAAATAATATCTAAATATTAGTTTATTGCATATATTATAATGTCATATTACAAGGTATTCTACTTGTGCGGGAAAATTTACTTTCCCGCACTAGTGCGGGAAAGTACAACTTTCGGAATCAAAATGCGTGCGGGAAAGTGGCTGTTTAGGCACGGCCGTAGAAAAAATGGTTTTAACTGCTTCGTTTGAGCGAGTCTACTACTTTCTGAAATTTTTCAGAGTGCAGGTTGGACGTGTTGCCGCACGCACAACACCTAAACGTGTAGTTCTAGCGCGGTTATGTTTTGTTATTGTAAAACTATAATTTTTAATTTTTGTCAAAAGATTATACATTAAAATAAAATAAATTATTTTTGTCGGACAAAAATGAGGAAGCGGTCGTCGAGTCCGACACCGGCAAGACCTCACTCCAGCGCGGTAGTTTTGTTATTACAAAATTTTTAATTTTCAATTGGAAGTGAACAAATGGATAATTTTTAAAAACATTTTACAAAATGTTGTAATAGTTTGACACCTACATTTGTAAATAATCTTGTAATCAATCCATAATATGTGTCAGACATGTTTAAAAAAATTACCTGCTAAAAAAACTTACCAACCTTCAAATTTGTAGGTTTCTTACCTGAAAGAATAAAAATATGTTAAATTCAACCTTTTAAACATTCTTCAATTGCAATATATTTACTATATTAAGAGATACCCAATACATGTTTTATGATGATAATATGTTTATGTTTAAAAAGGATAATAATAAAACTATAAATATTTAGTGTGAAATAACTGTTAATTAATAAAAAGACTAAGTTTTCACTCTAATGGCATATAAAACAACATAATGCTATTCTACATCCCACCAGAATGAAAACAATGATAACCTTCTCTGGTTACACCTCCGAGGCTTCTACAATTTGCAAGCCGATTTGCAAGAAAATACAGCCGAACCTGCAATATGGTTCGGCTGTATTTTCGTTTTGCAACGAAATTGAAAATAGTTATTCATTTTTGTTAATTATTAATAAATATTTACTTTTTTTATAAATTCGGTCGAAAATTTCGATGCGACGTGTCCACTGGATTATCGAGGGTACACCAGCAGTGGTGGCAGTAGAAATTGTAGTAAGTTGGATAATTCATACAATGATAAAAATTCCAGATTCTGTTCAGAATTCATACAAAGATCACTCAATAGTAAAATTACCATGGCACTGAGAGTACCAGTCCCTAGCCGAGTTGGAAGGGTCTGTAGTCCATATCAGCTTCTGACTTCCATGAAGCGAGTTCATTTACCGACAAGACAAACGATGGGAGACTTCACGCCGGCCATAAATAGAAGTTTGGGTCCAAACCCAAGGATCGTAAATCACAAATTCTGAGGGAAATAACGTTATTTCACGTTGCGTTGATTTCCGTCTTTTTGAAGTTATACTTGTTTAGGCGCGATTGAGATAGAGGGTGAATTTATATTAATCTGCGCGCATGCGCACACCGACAGTATGGTATTAGTCGTTATACGGGCTCTGATTGGGTGTTGAAATGATCTGTCAATAATAAATAATTGTTCAATATGAAGGTAAACAAATGTATAATATATTAGTTTTATTGTTGTGAGGACAGAAACAAAAAAGTTTATAATTGTAGTGACATTTGAATAGTTTTTAAAAGCAACAGGTACGTAATAATTGTAAATGTATCATAGCTACCTATTTGAACCTACCAAAATACATAGTATGTAATACTTTTATTTACATAATTTGATTACCATCAAAATTTCTATCAATGTTCACCTAATATATTGTTTCCTTACTCTATCTTTTGTTGTATTTTTTCAATTCTAAATCATTTCAATTCAAAATCAAAATAATTTAATTTAATTCAAAAATGTCAAAAGCTTAATCCGTTTAGTTAGTCGATCTTCGCACATAATGACACATTGCCTCCGTGGCGAAGCGTTTAAGGCGAATGAACCCCAATATACCAACCGCGCTGATAGCTGGTTCGAATCCCAATAAAAACTTTTATTTTTTTTTATACATTTTATGATTGCAAGTATATTTATTATATAATTTTATTTTCAGAAAATACGTATTTAGTTAAAAAAATTTCCGACAATTAATGTTCAGAAATCATTTGTGGCATTTTTAATGTGTTTGTGTGTGTTTTATTCTTTGATTATTTTAACTTTTGGCACTGTTTTAATAAAAATGTTTGAGAAGTAGTAAGTATAAATTAGTTTAATATTTAAATAAAAAGTATATTAATTTCGTTTAAATCATATAATAGAAGTATAACTTCTTACGTGCGTACAAAGTACACACACATTCTTTTTTTTATCTTTTTCTATTACATATTTTCCATTTTTCTAGGCGTGTCATGCCACATTCCGTGAAATCCCAGCTTTAGAAACCAAATAGGATTTTATTGATGTCTATTAAATAGCGTATCACTAACTACAATTCACTTATGTGAATGATAGGAAGAGAATTCATGCAAATTTAATGAATTCTGTACAAAACTGCTAACGATCAAAGTATTTGCTACTACATAAACAACTTAATTATAACTACCCTAACACACGAATACGAGTTTATTCAACTAGAGATTAATAGCCACTTTTTTGTGTAAAGATAAACCTGACCTGTTTTTATCACATGATGAGTTTTAAACAACTTTACCTTTCTATGAACGTATTCCTCTAATAACTAAATCGCTCCAGTGAACATTTAACATAAAGCTGGGATATATGTATGTAGTAGAGTTGGGACTGTGACTTTATCACTTGCACTTTCAGACTAAATATTGCTTTTCTATTCACTAAATATTCATTAACATCAACATTTAATCAAATAAACATCAACATTTAATGTTGATGTTTATGAGCTACTCTCTTCTTAGTCCAGGGCGCATCTGCTTTGAGATGGACGTTGAGAGGTGACTCATATTTTTTTGCAGAAATTGCTTGGAAATAACTTATATAATAATAATTGAGTTATCCTCCCACTCAAAAAGGTCAGGAACATTGCTTAAATAGTCAAAACGTCAAAAAATGAAGGAAAAATTCGATTTTTTTCTTGGTTTTTGATTATAACTTTAAAAGTATTCATTTCCGAGAAAAGTTGTACTGACATAAAAGTTGCGTAATTAAAGGACAACGCACACGTCTTATGGAAAATATAATGTCACTCAAATTCAATAAAATTTATACGAATAGATTCGTTTTAAATTAACGGTCAATTCTTATCATTGCGCCAACTCTTAATTATGATTAATTACGGCGCAAATTGCAATTAAAGTTTATCGAAATCACATTTTTGGAGTCTATAAACGTGTCAGTTATAATCACTATTGCTCTGAGTGCTATTCAAAACAGCTTAAACCCCGCTGGGCCTAAGCGGATTAGTAAAACTATTATAATAAGATGCTTAATAGCCCGAGAAGATTTATGAAGTAGCCATAATTTGGGTATTTTAAAATATTTTTTCTCTCTCTAACTTATGTACCTACCCATTTGATTTCAGATTGATTTATATCAATTTCTGCTCTTACTATTAAAAATTAAGAGTTGGCGCAATGATAAGAATTGACCGTTAAATTGAAACGAATATATTCATATAACTTTTATTGAATTTGAGTGACATTATGTTTTCCATAAGATGTGTGCGTTGTCCTTTACTACAATATAGGATTGGTTAAAAATCTTAAAAATTGTCACCCTTGTTGCAAAATAGCAATAATTGCGAAAAAAACATAAAAAAACAAGTATTCGAATTTTACGTTTTTCAACCATCTATGCACTTAGGACCTTCATATTTTATCCAGAAAAACTTTATTATACATATAATAAAACAAAATACTGTAAATATCATTAAGATCGCTTCAAGAGATTTTGCAATCCAGCTTTCGCAAAAAAAATTCATTATTTCAAAATGTTGCAGGACTGAAAATAAAGAAAGATAGCAAATTGAATGTTTTTTTACGTATAGAAGAATACAGTACCTTTTATTTACAATTTGCAAAATTAAAATCGGTTATCTACCACGGCGTCAGGAATTTTCTTAAATAAACATTAATTTTTGGTGCTACGCGCAGGACAGCGGTGTTCGATTCACACAAGTTGTTTTCCACCAAAATTTCTTCCAATCTTTATCTAATATATTATTTTCTTACTCTATATTTTGTTGTATGTATTTTAATACATTTTAATTCCACAAAAATCAAACTAATTTGATTATTGTTTGTGAAATATTGTTTAAACAATTGCATATGTTTAAAAATAATAAACTTTTATTCTCTAAATTAAAATATGTGAACAAAGTTTTTGCTAAAAAAATGTTATTTCAAAGGACACAGTATGTGTTTTTATTTTGCAATAAACAAATTTGTTTATTTATATCGAAAGATACTAAAAATTAAAATTTATCAATAATTATCAAAGGTCATTGGAATGCCCAATCAGAGCAAACGCATCCGCTGTCCTGCGCGTAACATCAAAAATTAATGTTTATTTAAAAAAATTCGTGACGCCGTGGTGGTTAACCGATTTTTATTTTGTAAATTGCTAATAAAAGGTACAGTATTCTTCTATATGTAAAAAAAATTCAAGTTGCTGTCTGCTTTATTTTCAGTCCTGCAACATTTTGAAAAAATGAATATTTTTTGCAAAAGCTTAATTGCAAAATTTATTTTGCAAAATTTATGAAACAGATTTTAATGAATAATAATAATAATAATAATAATATTTATTGCTTCTTGGAATACAATAAGTCCATAGCAAGAGGTTTTTTCGACAATACAATAATAAAAATTTTTGAACAAATACGTATAGTGACATGCAGAGATAGTATAACAAAATAAATAGGTAATAAATGAGTAATACACACATGACAAAATTACATTACAAAGAGACGAATAATAGTGATACAAAAATTTCAAACAAAAAAATGTAAACATATATATAAATAAACGGTAAATATAGAATTGCACAATGGAACTTATATGAGAAAAATTATTCATTCAAGATAAACGCTCTGAGTTTTAAAATGTTCCATATGTACCCTGCAATGATTTTAGCGTTGTTGGGAGTGAGATTATCAAGAGCATTTAATAGTGAATCCATGCTTTGAAAACAAATAACTACTGGTTTCATAGTGCTATAGATAGGACAGTTAAATAGAAGGTGATCAATAGTTTCGAGTTGTCTTGTGTTACAGGCAGTGCAAATAGTATCTGGATCGATAGAATAGTAACATCTCTTATAGGTGAATGAAATTCGAAATTTATTACACAGTCTCAGTTGGGTTATAGTCCGCGTGACCTGTATTGGCAGTTTAAGTAATAGGTAAGGGTTTGGGGTTCTACATACTTTAAATGTAGGGTAGAAAGACAGAAAAGAAAACCTCTGAGATAAAGTTATGTCCATTTCATGCAATTTGTTATAAAATTTTAGCAGTAACATTTTCTTATTTTTATTAAGCGAAGTAAGACTGAGATTAATCCATATATATGTACAATCAATGAAATCAAACATACCTTTAACCTGTGCTGCCCAATTATATGCTTCATCTGCTAAACCTACTAATCGTAGTTGTTGATTGTAACAAAGTTTGGGATAAAGTTTATCGTCCATAAGCAGAATTTTTTGTAACCAACTCAAAGTCATTTTAAAAAGATTATACGAATATTTTACACGTCCCGTTTCTAACCGCGTTGCATAGTCAGGTGTGTTTTTTGGGAGTAACAGAATTCGTTTTAAATAAGTAGTTTGTACTTTTTCGAGAGCTTCAGTGTATCTAAGTGCCCAAACGGTAGCGCAGTTTGACATCACACTCAATGCCAGTGACTCAAAGAGTTTGATTCTTGGTGACCACGAGTCTATTTTACTAGATGTTAAAATTGGAAGAATTGATCCAACTGCTTGCTTGGCTTTATCGATGGTTGTATACGACATTTCGCGACAACAGATTTTAATGAAATTTACAGTATTCTTTTAATGTATCATAAAGTTTTTCTGGGTGAAATATGAAGGTCCTAAGTGTAGCACAAATGTTTGAAGGGGCACAATTTTTGAAATCTGTAGCTAATCACATATTGTAGGAAATTTAATTACGCAACTTTTATATCAGTGCAACTTTTCTAGGTAATGAATACTTTTAAAGTTATAATCAAAAAACAAAGAAAAAAATTTAATTTTTCCTTCATTTTTGACATTTTGATTATTTAAACAATGTTCCGGACCTTTTTGAGTGGGAGGATAACTCAAATATTATTATATGAGTTATTTTCAAGCAATTTCTGTAAAAAAATATGAGTCACCTCTTAACATCCAAAAGTACTAATATTTTTACAGATGCGTCCTGGTCTATCTGCTTTAGAGGTTGCTTTATATTTTACTTTTTCGCACGGAGTTAAATATTGGAAACCTTTTTCAAATGAACGAATTATGTGCAAAAGGAATCTTGCAGAAAAGCTTTCTGTACTTAGATTTATGTAGGGCAATTTATGCCTCAGCTCAGTATTCAAAGATTTGTTAGTCTTTCTCTAAGTATTTGAATTCGCAAAATACTATCATGTTACCTCGATTTCAAGGTAAGTGTGGATGATTAAAGATATGCGCAGGTATTTATTAATAGCGCGGGTAGTTCTAAAGTGGGCTTGATTTAGTGGTCTAGCTAAGATCACGTGATCCTGTTGATCATTATATCGCTCTTTTCTTTCATATCCTATGATTTGGAAATAAGGTACTGCAAACCCTGATTCTAAAATGTAGCGGCGCGGCGTCTTATTTTTGGTTTAGTAAAGTTAGTGCGATATTATTTTGGAGCAATTGTAAGTAGATCTCTCATCAGTTGTATTATCAATATGTAGAACAGCCTCATATATCAGAATGCTGAAGACATAACAAAGTAATAACCGCATTCTTAAGAAAATTCTTAAAGCTCTGCTGGTTATTGCCTTATGATTTTCTGAGATAAGTCCCACTTTTCATTAACCCAAAAGACCAAATATTTATAAGGCACTCCGCTATGTTTCCATCTATCCTATGGATTATTTTTTTTGTAAGCATTTATTAACAATCAGAATTACATATTCTATGAATTAATTTGATAACAAGTACAATAACTTATATCAATTATTATAGTATTGTACACTAATATTATGGCGTTATGAGGTACATCACCCAGCGGTTTCACCTCAGTTTCAGCGAAGATCTATGGACCATAATCTTCGCAATCTTCTGTTGTTTAGTGGCTGCAGTAGTTGTAATATTAATTGGTTGGGGTAGCCTTCCTATTGCTCGTGGTGTCTGTTGGCTCTTTCTTGAATTACTGTGTTGACTAACGGGATGTTTAGGTCTCTATCAAGGGTTTGGTTGGAAATGTACCACGGGGCATTTGCGATGGTGCGTAGAATTTTTGATCGAGTTCTTTAGATAATTTGTGTATTTAATTTGCTGGCACAACTCCATAGTTCTATACCGTACGTCCATATAGGTTTGATGACTGTTTTATAAATTAGCAGTTTGTTCTCAATTGAGAGTCGAGATTTTCGACCTATAAGCCAATTAATTTTTTTTACTCTCAACTCAATTTGTTTTTTCTTCTTTAAAATGTGTTGTTTCCAGTTTAATTTAGAATCAAGATGAAGCCCCAGGTATTTGACAATATTCTGTTGTGATATGTTGACTTGATTAAGGCTAATATTTGGGCATTGGTCTTTCCTGGGACGAGTTGAGTTCACTCCCAAAATATGAATATTACCTGACTACGGAAAAGGTAATGTTTGAATTCACTCCCAGGCGATTTTAAGCCGTCATTAATAAAAGTAATTATTATACCTTAAAATCTGGACACTGTTGACAAATCATTCGTTTAAAAGTATATTTCTTATTAGACGTTCTTGCACATCTACATCTAATTGGGATGATTTTTAAAAATGCAACTTGGTAATAATTCAAGAAAACAAAGTTTCATTGTTATTTTCTTGTTAATATTTGGTCATTAAGTTTCATTGAATACATAGATTAGAGTAAATATGAAATTGCTATAACTGCCCCGCTTACTTGTTTTTACAACATATTTGATATTATTTTGTAGTTCTTTCAAATTTATCCATAAAAAGTTTTTTCTATTGTACACTTTCACAACGGTATATATACATACTTTGAAGTTTGATATAAGTATCTAATTGAAAATCTTGAAGAACATAAAGCTTCTCGAATTGCTTTACGATAAAAGTGCTATTTGGCAACAATGTTTAAATTTCAGAAAAATAATATCCTTAAATCATACTTTATTGTAAAATCGCTCGGGAGTGAATTCGAATAGTGTCGGGAGTGAACTCGACTAATGAAATAACTACCTGCTCAAGACGAGAGTGAACTCAATGGTGCCCTCTCTCCTTAGTGTGAAAGTTATATGTGTTGACTTAGTTTCATTAGCTTTATCTTCCATTTCTTTAACCACTGTTCAATTTGGTCTAGGTGTTTTTGAAGTTTTAATACTGCAGCTGTTGGATCCTCTTCAGCTGCAAATATTGCTGTGTCATCATATATTTTATTTTTGGTGATGTCTGTCCATAGTGTCTACTAGGGTTTCTTTACATTAACTTTAAAATCAGCTCTCTCCGTTGTTAGCAAACTGTGACGTATGTCTTCTGTTCTCTCTTCCACAGCTCCTCCGAGAATCTTTTCTGCATATAAATTAAACAAAAGCGGAGACAGCATATATCCCTGTAGACCTCTTATAATAAAAACTGCTTTGGACGTCTGTCCTTTAACTCTGTCAGCTATCTGACTCAAGTACAAAGCAGCTATTATCCGAATCTCTAGTCCATTCAAACCTATTGTCATTGAAACGTTATACTCTTGCTGTGTTTAACAGTGTAAAATGCATTTTAGTAGTGCGCAAAGCCGGCATATTCATCAACATTGACCTCTCGATATCTCTGTAAAGAATCTGGATGCCAAATAACGCCTCTCTTATACCGAAGACACTCGGGAAGCCAAATTTAGATATGCCATGTTTTCTTTACATCTGCTATACATAATTCTGGAGTGAATAATTTTTAAAAACTTCCTTGGTGTATGGCTCATTAAACTAATCATTATGTTAGTATTCTTTGATGTACTTATAGGGTGTCAAATTTACGGATGAAATTTTAACGCAACACAATTTAATTTTAAAATGTAAAATTGACGTATTTGGACAAATACTCCAAAAAATACTCCAATACTCCAAAAAAAATTAAATATGGTGTTTATACTCCAAAAAGAATTTTGGAGTTCTGAAGTGGGAATCGGAATTGGGACTCGTTATTTTAACCTCGTTATAGGCTTGGGCCTCTTCCCAAAAAATATAGGGAATTTTTTTTATTACAAAATATGAGGGTATCTAGAATAATATTAAAGTCAAATAAAAAAATAATGAGTTTAAAATTGAAAATACAGTGGAACCTGCTTAATTCGAACTTCCATAATTCGAAATCTTCTTTAATTCGAATTTTTATTCTGGTCCCTAGCATGTCCTATATAAGTAATGGTAAAAAGTCGTGAATAATTCGAATTATATTTTGGATAATTCGAACTTTTCTGCTATCTTTTCTGAATATCTTAGAATCTCTTGTCATTACTGAGAAGCTAAATTCGAAAAAGCAGCTAAAAATTTCAGATCTCTTTGGAAAAAAAATAAAGTCGGTCTTTTTTATAGCTTGCAAATGTTTTAATTGGTATTTTTGGCCGAATTTTGTTAGCCAATTTTTATAGGTTGACAAAACTCGGGCAAAATTAGGAACAAAAATATCTCCAAGCGATAAAAATGATCAACTACTGTTTTTTTGCTGATCAACTACTAATATTTATCATTTGCAGATGTTTTTGTAGCTAATCCTTGTTTTTGTAGATTTATTTTTTAATTCGAATTTTTGGATAATTCGAATTTTTTAACGGTCCCCTGAGTTTCGAATTATCCAAGTTTCACTGTATTTCTGAAGTTATTAAATAAAAACATACATTGAGGTCAAAATTTACCCCCTTGGTCATCCGAAGGTTAAGGGCATGATACTACGACAACCTGGTTGTCGTAGTATCATGGTTAAGGGCATCTTCAGCTATGTTGTTCGAGCCATTTATCGTACGTCGTACATACTGACTTGTTACTGAGAGAACGACTTCTCTCGTGTATGGGGGGCGGGGATTTTTGCGAGTGGAAAAAAAGTTCTGAAGTCAATATTTAATATATGTACGAATTCACTAGATTTTTCCAAAAGTGCTGAAAAGACATATAATGTATGTGGTATTTTTTAATGTATGTGGTACTTGAACGACCTTTAAAATGAGGTAGGTATTACTCAACCCCCCTTTCCATTGAAGATTTTGGGGGTTGTCTCCGCCACCGCTAGAGGGTTAATGTAATTTAGTTGAAAACTGGTCTACAAAATGTCCCCCTCACAAATAAATTTGACGTGTTTTTGCATATTTATAGATTTCCTATTGGGACCAAATTTAGAGGACCTTTTCAAATTGACACTCTGTATAAACCTTACTCGAAAGGAGATAAAATGGAAACTCCCTTTTATTATCACATTTATAATGTCACAGATAAATCCAAGAAACTAAAATATCGTAACCGTATCCGTAAAATCGTAGCTATGCTCATCTTTAGACTCTAACCCCCGGCATACACTTAATAGAGACATACATTAGATTTGATGTAAAGTAAATGAGAAAAGCGTAAAGCCTCGGAATGAAATGTTACAATTTACCTGAAGCTGAATTAAGTCGAGAATAAAGGACGTGAAATAGTAGTTGAATAAAAAGTCAATGTTGATTTTAATCGAATTCAGTATATAAAGCAAGGTAGAAAACATAATAGACTGATATATTACTAAGAAGCTTGTTTCAGTAGAAAATAACATAATTAAAATGAAATAAGGTATGATTGATTTCTCGAATATACGAATTTTAGAAATAAAAGGCGGATATCTAGCATTGTTATTTATTTAAAAAGTCATACAGAAGTAAAAACTTCGTTTGTACAATGGTATAAATTTTTTTATTAAAAACCATTAAAAGTCATCCAAAAGGATTCGCAAAACGTTTTCGATCTAGATCAGATCATCTTCAGTGCGTTCTGCTTAGTAGATGAAACTAGCAACCCTATGAAATGGTTAACACCGAGAAATATGGTTTACATGATACTTATATGATATTTACAGCGACTCCAAGTCGATGTTAAAAGATTGAATGTGTTAGGAGTGCTCAAAGGGCAACATGGTTCCCTGCTCGATAAAAACTTGTGGTTCTTGCCAGTTCAATGGTTGGTCTGTGTTCATTTTTATATAAGCCTGAAGAACTCAGAAGAAGGTTGCTCAAGTACCATTAAGGCATACTAATTATTTATTTTGCTAATTGCCCTTTCGAAAGATGTGTACAGATTGTGAGATGAGCTGCCAAGCAAAGACACATTCCGTTAATTTCAGATTAATTTTCAAATAGAAAAAAAAAAACGATGGTAATTAGAAATAATCATAACCTTTATATCAAAATTTAACACTAAAAAAAGTAGAATCATAGTTGGACATTATAAGAAGAGTGTCTTTAGTCGTTTAAAAATGCAGGTAGTAAGGGCGAACTCAACAAAAACAAGTTTTAAAGATTTATTTTGAAGGCGAAACAAGGTCGAACTCAACAATTCGACAGTTCTATGATGTAGGAAATTTAATTTAAAATGGTATCATCAAAAAAAAAAATTGACCCAATGTTGAATTCGCTCTTACTATCGGCAACGGCTCATATGTCAAATATTTTTCTCCGTGACTTACATCCATCATGACCTAAAATACCTAGCTCCTGGCTTTCACCAGGTGAGAAGTTTTTTGTTTAAGAAGGAAACTTTTTTGTTTTTAAAATTGACATTTTTATTCGAAAAATAATTATTTTTATAATACCACGTTTTTATTATTTATACGACACAAATTGTAAACTATGCATTTGATCATTATTATGTTGACGTTAACCCGGCATTAGTCGCTAGGTTGGTTCTTACGTAAGTGGTCGCGCGTGAGATTTTGTCTCACATAGGTATCCATTTTTCGCCTTTTTTTACGAAATATAATTTTCAAAATAGATTTTAAACTTAATAAAGTTATTATTAGCTTTACACAATGTGACTGTTGATGCGCTGTTACATTTTAACCTAATCTAAAAATGTAGAAATAATATTAATTTTAATATTGCAATATAAATTTCAAATTTGTACTAGTACCTTTATTTTATTGTTCTGCAACAGGGTAAGTTCTAAAATTATCTTTGCACGATTAATATTGCAAATACAAAATAAAGTAATGCTGAATAATATTATACACGGTGGTCGCGCGATGAGAGAATATCTCACATTAAGCGCACTGACTTAACAATTGGGCCATACTAAGTCAACTGAACCACCATCTGAGCAGATGAGTCTATTCGATTGTAGAGGAAGGATAACTCGGAGACTAGAAGGAACTACGGCATGTGTAATTTACCAGGGAAAAAGTTGTGTGCAATATTCTGAAATCGTGAAAAAAATCTCATATAGCGACCAATGCCAGGTTAAGCAAAGTTTTTTGTACATGACTGAAGGTTGCTGAGTTGGTACGACCAATCTAAGTGAAAAGAGGGTTGCCCCCCCCCCCACTACATTCTTTTTTATTTTTTTGGACAAACTGTTTTTTCTTAATTTTATATGATGTAGGTAGAAATAAAAGATACATACAACCCTAAACAACCCTTTTTTCTAATAAACAATAGTTTTTTGTGCTGTCTGCGTAAATAATGATTACTTAGGTTGGTCGTATTAACTCAGAACTCAGCAACCTTCCCGGGTTCATGTACAACAACTTTGCTTCAGGTCATCATATTATGATCAAATGAATAGTTTACGATTCTATAAAGGACATACAGACAGATTTCCCAATCAAAATAGTTAATTATAAAAATGCCACAAGGAAATAGCTTCAGAACAACATTAAAGTATGATAGTAGAAAAACAATTTTGTAACATTTAAAGGATTTTCACCCATATATTTTTAGTGGTTTTAACAATGTATACCTTGCAGCTGCACTGAAGATGAAATTTTTATTCCGAAAACGTTGTGATGTAGCCCGAAAGGGTTCTTTTTAATAAATATATGTTTTATAAAGGATTTATTTAATACAAAATTTTATGATGTGAACATTTTCTTAATTTAAATTGCCCAGTATGGCCAGTTATGTACACTTTTTACATTAAGTTTTTGAAATCTGAACATAAAGCAAAATGTTCAAAAAGTCGTGGATTAATTGAAAATAATTGATGGCTAAATTGTAAAAATATGTAAAAGAAAAACCTAATGGCTAAATCATTTTCGTCAATTGGGATAAAATAAACATCAAAGCAACTTGATGAATCATCGTACAAGGTACAAATTGGGTGGTTGATTGAGATTAATATACACTCTAAAAATTAAAACAGAAACACATTGATATTTGGTACGCATTTGGAACACGATATGCATTTGCTTGTCATTTATCACCCGGTTAAAAAAATAACGTAGCCATACTTCTCGCTGTGAGTTATACCCGCATTGATTCAAGGAAACAGTATTTAAAAATAATTGCAAAGATCACCTTGCTCGGAAAATAGATATTCTAAAAGAAATTACCTTACCGACGACGTGAAAAAAAAATCATAAATATTCAATAGTACTAAGCAAGGCATATTTTTTAAGTTTTATAAAACCGTAATAATATATTTCACAGTTCATTTGTCACAGTGAAGGCTGTTCTTAGTGATTCATGACACTACCTGGTATTTTTCTTCGGTTAGTAGTCCGGTAATAATTTAGAAATTAATTAAAATAGAATCAAAAACCGCAAATTACCATTTCTGTTACCCCATTGTATTAGTTCATACAAGAATAAAAAACCGGTAAACGCCGTAAAAATGAGTGGCACATACAATATTCCAGCTACAAAAGAGCTGATATGAATATTACGTGGCACGAAAATGTATTTTTATTTTGATTGAAAATTAAAATTCTAGTTTTATTTTGAAAGATTTTTCCATAATATTTGCTAAATTTGAAGCAAAACGCGCCACATATGATTGATATGAGGTATTGTATCAATTATTGAGCTTAAAAACAGTTTTCCCATAGGAAATAGATTTGATCATACTTATGAAGCATATATCTTAAAAATTCGATTTTTTTCAGATATGAGGTATACACCGTTAGACACGTCTGGAGTGCTCCTAAAAACGTTCGTAGGTTTAAATTTTAAGTAATTGTCGAAAAACCAAATTTTCAAAGTTTAGTTTTTCAATTTTTCGGCTATATTGGGCCGTGTGTATGTCTGATCCTGACCGCTTAGGCTTAGCATTTGAAAGCTTAACTCAACGCTATTGATTTGGTGTATTTACGGTTTTCCTGCCTCTCCTTGAACGTATCAAAAATATGCCGTTTTGTACCTACCCAGTCCTATAGCTGGCTTATGGGTGGGCAAAAGTCACAAACTACACCGGTTCTGAATCGAGCCAAGAGGGGTCACTCTTGAAATATAGAAAAAAATTCAGACCGGTGTAACTTTTCCACACACATACCCACAAACATTTTCCCCTTTTTAAATAGAAATTAAGTCAAATTTCTGAGCTAGGTAACTTTTGAATGGTATAACCCATTTTCAAAATTAGACATGCGTTGGAATGGTAATGATCAGTACTATCAGAAGCCGCAGCTCGGACTTAAATTTTCGAAATTTTTGGGAGTTTTGGTGACGAGAACGAAAAACAGATCCTAAATGGGAAGGGCCATAAAATCCACATCCTTGGACCAAGATGGTTAGTTGACATATGGATGGACGAGTCTTTTCCTAAACTTTAAGATGGGATTTGGCCCAATTTTCAATTCAGTCAGATTTAGAAAATCGCAAATTTCGTGTATATGTATATATGTACTATTGTGTTTTCAATTTTATCAATCAAAGGCAAAATAAAAATTAAATTAATTTTTTTTTTAAATAACGCGGGCACATAAATTTGATACACCCTGTATATTGAGCTGTAAATATTTATTAGAATTTAGTTTGGATGTAAGTGGATTTCTCTTTTAATGAGCTTTCCGATGAACCATTAAAGACATTTGTGAATAATTAAAGTGAAAAGGACGATGTATTTAGATTTAAAATGGAAATAGATTGTTTATTACGAGAACTATAGAACCCACAGGTAGATGTAATTATCAATTTCTAGAAAAGGTGATTTAAAAGAAAGTTTGGAATTTTAATATTTGTTTCAACCCGAGTAAATGTTGTAGAGTTTCCCCGAAAGTAATTAAGGATGGTCGGAATAATTTTGAAAATGACTGTTGTTTGTCGAATGGAAAAGATTGTTTCTGATTCTTGGCAAGTTGGAAGGGGAAAACTGGTTTGAATGATTGAGAGAGTTTGAAAAAGAAGTCATTATGTTTTTGGCATCGCTGAGGAGCAGTTCGACGTTTTCGTGGATAGATAGTTAGCAGATACCAGTGGCTGTTTGATAGTGGAGAATAGTGTTGAAAAGTGGAACGAGAGACAGATCAAATTGAGACGAAATACCTCTTTGATTCTGTATTATTGTGAGAAGGAGAGCAGAGAATTTTTGGAGTTTTGTTTGAATCGAGTACGTGTCAAAAGAGGCCCGGCTTGTTGGAGATTGGTGCTGGTATGCTGATAGTTTTGAAGCTGGAGAACGGAGAGGGCTTTGATGAGTAGCCTTTAACATAGTCAACGAGGGAGAGCTGTTTTGGGTCACGAGAAGACATCAGAGTGAGTGAAGCAAAAGGTCAGTCAATTTATGTGAAAGAGATTTTTATGTTCGGAAACTAAATTTTTGAGTAAAAAGCATATGAATTAAAATTCCAATATTTCAAAAAGTAAATAGTAAATATAGGTAATCTTGCGAATACATAAATTTGTTTTGTTTAGTTTGTTTTACCACAGTCATCGGGAACAAACCGATAAATTGTTTTTTTTTACTATAATAATATTTAAGTGGTAAAAATTTCATTCGGACATCTGTGTCCACAGGTTTTAGATTTGATAGATTTTAGAGTATTGATTTTGATAAATAAAAGACAATTCTGTATGTTTATTTTAATATTTTGCTTTATTTCTTTTCCCTATTTTATCCCGATTAGGATCAACTGAGAGATACTGAACCCACGAGAGAAGATAAGTATAACGTGAGAGATTTTTTTTTATAGTATAAAAAGGCACCCTGAGATTTTTTATTAATTTTTTATGTATGATTTGCGACAATTAAATAATTAATCAGATAAATAATAATTAATATAAAATAAATAAGAAGCAGATCATAACAGTACATAGTGTCGCATGTAGGGGGGTTTTGCGCCACTAGCGAGAACTGCCGTTATCTGGGATAATAATTGAATGATATATTAAGAAACACGAATCGGCTAAAATTATTATTGGGATTGTTATTCATCTATGTGGAGAAGAATGGGACAAAATAAAGAGGTTTTAAATACAATTAAAGTTAAAAAACTGCAATATCTTGGTTAGGGGCGCGCATTAGAACTTGTTGCAATTAATAATACAAGAAAGAATACAGGGTAAAAGGAATTGTGGAAGAAGACGCATCTCCTGGTTAAACAATTTGAGAGATTGGTTTAACTGCACTTCTGCTGATATCTAGAGCAGCGGTATTGAAAGTGCAAATTGCCATGATGATTGCCAACCTTCTTAGTGTACGTTCAGAGTAGAGCGTAGAAAGAGTGCCACTCTTTCTGTGCCACTTGTCTGTAGAAAGACGTCCCAGTCTGTGTACCTCCATTTCCCAGTAGTTTGACTTCGCCGCTTTGCTCGCACTCTTTCTACGCTCCACTCTGAACGTACACTTAGGAAGAGATGGCACATGAAGAAGAAGATTCATCTATGTTGAAAAAAGAGGACAGGTTACGTTTAGTAATATCCACCTATCCACCAATGTTTTCTACTGCCAGTCGTTTTATTCAAAATTTATTTTTCTTTCTGGCACAAATGGAATAATATCTGAAAACCTTAAAATTACGAACTGGAAAAACAAAGCAAAGAACAGTGGAAATCATAACGGTGGAAAATCCTGCAAGAAGCCAGAGTTGATGATGCATAGTTTTTATCGACATTTTTAATTGATCTTAACTTATCTCTAATGTATTAAATTTTTTACAATATTTGTAATTGAAAAATTGTTTTTATAAATAACAATAATTAGTTCATCACGCTTTTGCTAAACTTTAACGAATACTTTAACTTTAAAATTCGTCAACAAAGATTATTGAAGATAGTAATTTCGTTTAAAGAAGACAAGCAATCCATTGTCTTTGAAAAAACGGTACTTTAGAAATTAAGCAAAATCATTATTTAAACGACTGGAATTCTTTTTAGCAAACCACAACTGTCTACATAAATAAACAAACTGTTATACCCACTGCCTTAAAAGTAATTTTTATTAGTTTATCTCACAAAGAGATATCTGAAACACGACATTTTTTGTTTAATACATGATGATTAATTTTTAATAAAATGAAATAGTATAAATGCATTACTCAAAAAACTAAAATTACGATAAAATAACATTACATCAGGTATTTTGCAAGTTTAATTTAGTTAGATGATGATTACTTCAAATTTATATTGACTTCAAAATTCTTCTTACAATAGCGAACACTAGATTTAACGGAACTTGACTTCTTCCCTGGAAACGCTCAACCAATTTTTCTCTAATTATTCTATATTCCAACTTACTTTGTGATCTAACAATAAAACATGAAAAACTTTTATTTTCAGTACTTCCACGACATTTAAGTTAATGACACTACAGCGTTTCGGCAGAGTGTGTTTTCTGCATATTGGTGGAGATACGTGTATTAGGGTGGGCCGTTGAGTAATGTGTTTTTATTTTGTTCTTTTAATTAAGTTTCCTGACCCCAGAAAAGATGTATGATAAGATAACTTACTTCACAGTGTTTTGTTTTATAATTAATTTTATTTTTTTCCACTGCCACAGGGCTATATAAGAATGAGATTTTTACGAAAAAATCTAACCATCTAATAAATGTCAAAATCGTTTTTTTTTCAATTTATTATGGTCTCCTGAGCCAAAAAACGTATTTGATAAGATAACTGCCATCATAGTACGTATTTTGGCTGATAAATAATTTTTCCCACTACCACAGAGCTATATAAAAGGATTTTTCAAAATAACTATATTTTTTGTATGGTAGATTTCTTTTGCATACAAAAAAATTAAATTGTGCTAAAGCTGATTTTGGTTTGAACACAAAAAGTAAACGAAAATGCTCCCTCTCAACCGCTTGTGTGCGACAAGTGTACGCTGCTACATATGCCAAAAGACTGGTGTCGAGATTTTCAACAACTTCCCTTAGTTGGTCTTTTGATAGCTTCATAGCTACACGAGGCTCTGTTCATAAAACTTTCTGACAGTCGATAATCTCAAAGTATTCCTTAGCGCAAAAAAAAAATAATAACTGCCAAAGTATATTTATGTATATTATGTATATTATGTATTTATGTATATCAACGTATGAATAATTTTGTAGAGTAAATCTTTTAATTCTGGTAGTAAGAAGAGGTCTGCCCGCAGAGTCTTATTGTCTTTAATAGATGTCTTGCACTATAAAGTCATGATGGTTGAGTCTTAATGAAAAACCACATGGGCACATACACTTTTATTATAAAATGGCTTAGTATTTGTAAATTTTGCGAGGGGTTTCCGATTGCTACATATTTATAACCGAAAGATACGGGAAGCAGTGGTAAGCCAACGAGAATGAACCATTTTCCCAGGCTATCTCTTAGAAAGTTGTTCTGAACAAACACCACTTTCTGTTTTGACAAATATCGTACAGGAATTCTTGATACGTACTAAGATCGTCACTGCGGAAATCCTTAGCTGATGATTCTATTTTTTAAAATGAAGCTAAGATAGAGTTTCGCAAGCATGCAGTCGTTCTCCAAGAGGCCCGAAAATGCACGTGGTCCACTGGTACTTCTATCCAGTTGTTCAAATAGATGAATTATAGGCAACCTGTTGGCAGACAAACCACTGCAGGGACCTTTCAATTTTGTTCTCCAGTAGGTAACAATATAATGGATCCTTTACGCCCTGTATTTATGACAGTACCGTTCAGTACAGAAGCGTTGACGTCCAAGGTTACTTTATGTTAGAAGTGAAATAACGATTGGTAATGTTAACTTTTTTACACTATCGTATATATTATTTGAGTATTTCATCGCATTCTTTTAAGTAGGTTTCTAAATAAATTTTTGTCTATTTATTATTTGGTGGCGACATACCCAAATAAAGTATACGTAAGTATATAACGTATACATGAATCAGCCACAACAATACAGATTTTATTTAAACTTTTTTTGGGGTACAAAATAAATAACCCTGATGTTTCAAAAATTAGATAATAAAAAAATATGAAGATCTGTGTTTGAAAAAGTAATTTTTTTAAATTTTTTCCACTGCCACAAAGACGTTTTATATTAAAATAATATAGAGCCTTTGTGGCAGTGGAGAAAAATATTTTTAACTACTCATTTTGGGCTTAAAATTTGTGTTTTAGTACAACGCAACTTTTTTGACCTCAGGTGATGTTATTTTACAGAAAAAAATTTTTCGGCCCACCCTAACGTGTATGATATACATGGTAGTATGCTTTTATATGAATTAACAGGCAACTTGGCCAATTATCATACATCAATTCACTCCATAGTAATATTGAATTCACAGTAGAAAGAGAACAGAATAGTTCCATAAATTTTTTAGATTTAAAAATTATCAAACGCAAAACAAACATGACTTCTCCGTATTTCATAAACCTACCCATACTAACACAACTATACACAATTCATCTTCCCATCCTACACAACATAAATTAGCAGCCTACCACAGCATGATACATAGACTTACAGAAATTCCCATGTCAAAAAATAACTTCGAGATAGAACTGAATATCATTAAGCAAATATCAGCAAATAATTTGCACAACAAGCAAACAATTAACAAAATTTTAAATCAAAAGCAAAAAGCAATTACAGACTGGTGTATACAAATTGACATTTCGTGACTGTCCAAAAACTTACATCGGTCAAACTGGCAGAGCCTTTGAGAAACGTATAGCAGAACACAAAAGGGCTTTCAATAATAGAAAAACAAATTCTACGTACGGCCTTCTTGATCTTAATCATTCTTTTAATGAATAGTTTCAAATAAATTCTTCATATTCAAAATAAAGGCCTTAAGCTATCTTTATTAGAATATATGGAAATTAATAAAATATACAGATATAATTTTGAATGACTAACTAGAGACAAACAGCTCCCAGCTCTTTAGTCTATTCAGTTAGAGACTTTAAGTGCAGACACATAGCAAAATATGTACATCACTTACGAAAGGCACTCTGCCGAAACAGCTGTAGTAACACTAACTTATAATAAATTTTGTGGAAGTATTGAAAACAAAAGTTTTTCAATGTTTTATTGTTAGATAAAATTAATTTATCTACTCTATCTCGTATTATGCATAAGTTTTTAGTATGTGAAAACTGTCATTATAGATAGCAGTGCGTGAAGGGTTTAAAGTGTGCGTGAAGTAACAATGTATTTTAAATGGGGTTTACTTTTTCGCACTGTTTTTGGAACACTTTCATAACGAGCGATCCACAATTATTGGAATCAAAGTGCAAAAAATTACGTATGCCTTGTTTTAATCTGAATTTATATCATTGGTTTATCAATTAATTTTGATTAACATAATAAAACATAAAAAATCAGTCAAAACCTTTAACACAGAACTTTAATCAAAGATAAAAAGAATTAACAAAATTATAAGTAACAGTAATAAATAAAATCAAACAATATGCTGTATATGTCCACGGTTATTAGACTTTATTACGGTTGCCTTGACCGACGGTGGTGGGGAGACTTATATTTTTGACTTTACGTCACAAGAGTACACATTCCCATATTTTTAAATGATTTTCGATCATTGAATGTGTGTGTTATTGTGTATATAAATATATGTGTGTTATGAAATAATAAGACACATAGTACACATTTTATCTTATACCGGGTGGTGAATCGTAAAAAGGGCCATAGGAAACTCAATGTAAAATTCTAAATTGTTGAATTCCTGCTTCCCTAATTATTTTACATCAAAAGTCATGAGAGAATACTTGTAGAGAATTAAAATCTGTATTAAAATCAAAAGTTAAAATTGTTCTACGATTTAAATGCATTCCAACTGACAGTGCTCACACCATTGACTGAATAAAAAATCTTTATTATTAATACTTTCTCCGCAACTGAGGGTATCTTATCAACTGTATTGTTTTTAAGCAATAGATGATAAAATAAAAATATTGACAGTTTAAAAATGTGAACATTATTGCATTGTGTGTGGCCTAAGTTTGGGCTGAAAACTAAAATGTATTACATTTTTACAAAATTTTGGAATATGTTTAATTACGTAGACCAATTTTAACAGTTGTTTTCAATACAAATTTCAATCCTCTACAAATAGTTTCTAATGTCTTTTGATGTAAAATAATTAGGGAAGCTGGAATTCAACAGTTTAGAATTTTACATTGAGTTAATGCAAAATTTTGACGCATGTCAAAATTCTCAATGTGTTTTAAATTGTATTCATTTTTTTCGAATCCTGAGAAAACTAATAAATATTTTTGAAAAATTTAAACTCAGAATGAAACACTACATTATTACCGAGGGCCGAAAGTCCCTGAAAACTTCTATAATGTTTATTTTAATAAGTTACAGGGCTGAAAATAAAAGAGAAGTGTGATATTTAATTTCAAATATTTCATTCATTAGAAACTGCTTGTTTATTCTAAGGGGCTTTCCGCCCTCGGTAATAATGTAATCTTTCATCCTGCGTTTAAATTTTTCTAAAATACTTGGTTTTCTCAGGATTCGAAGAAAATCATATTACGATTCAAATGACAGTACACTCTCGTGACGTAATCGCACCCTTAATGTTCATTGGTTAGTCGATCTAGGCAACCGTAGTAATGTCTAAGAACCGTGGTATATGTCCACCACCAACATCTCTACATAACCCAACTTTTCTTGTTAAGTTGACGTACACTGCAAAGGTGAGGTAAACTGGAAAGTATATCTGAATTAAGAATAGACATGTACTGTATAGCTAGCTCTGTCGTTATAATCAAATATCATTAACTCGCGTTGTCATGGTGATGACATTTGAGCAATAAATTACAACAAAAGTTTTGACAGTTTTGTGGTTTGAAAGAAGTTAGAATTTTTAAATGTCAAAGGTCTAAAAATTGTAGAATAGAAATGCATTCCAGTGACGAAAAGTTACAGTTTTTTAAATTTGTTTATCGTAGATAAAATATTGTATGAAACTGTGCGTGAAGTACTTTTTGCGAGTTTACGCGATGTATAGCACTCGCTCCGCTGTCGCTCGTGCTCTAAAAACGCGTGCGTTCGCAAAAAGCATACTTCACGAACTGTTTCATAAATAACTATTCTATCGCAAGTAAGGGTCGAATCCATCAATTCAATAACTTTATGATATTTGCGTGGATTTGCTCCTATAACAGGAATGTTTAAAACTGTCGACTTAAAATAATTTATTTTTGAATAATTCAACGAGAGCACTTATCTAAATCAGCCATGCCAAATGATGAAACTCTACCCACCATACTAATTAATAATTAATAAACCAAATGAATAATTCCACGGAATGACCCAAATGGACGGACTAAAATATTAAGGCCAATTTCACATCAATGGGATTATCTCGTATTTTTAATATTTTAAATTCGCACGGTCACTGTTCTGGCTGTTTATCAGTGGGTTTTTAGTACGTTCTTTAAAGGTAAAATATTGCAAAACCTCTAAATTTTAAAGAACCGCTTGGATTGACATGACATTTGGCATACACATAGCTAACAACTAAAAATGTGGTATTGTGCCGATGTGTGCTTTTACCCTAGGGGTGAGTTTCACGTCCGGAAATAAATAAAACGACTAATTCTAAGCTATTTTTGTTCTATAAAGTTTTTTCTCCAAGTTAATATTTTTCGAGTTATTTGCGAGTGAATATGTTAATTTTTCTACAAAATAACCAAGTTTTCAGACGGTTTTTCGCAAATAACTCAAAAAGTAAGTATTTGGTCGAAAAAAAAATTCTTATCAAAAATATAGCACGTAAAAAAGTGAAAAACATGGTGTATATATTAGGTCACTATAGCTAGTAGAAGGAGAGTTATAGCTAATGAAACATGGGTTCATATTCGTCAAATTCCAAATCGAATATTTTAACGTGCCACAACCAAAAACGAAGCACTTTTTTGGGGAAAACTCATTTTAACTTTTTTAAAGTGTTAAAAAAATGCTTATTTTTGTTTTTTAAAAAAATTTTTTAGCATCAAAAGTAACCAAGTTACGCTCAAAATAAAGTTGATCCCTTTTTTTTGGTAAGGAATCGGGAAAATCACCCCCTAATTAGCATTTCAAATGAACTTAATTGTTACCGATTCACAAGTTTTCTACTCGTGCATGTATTGTTCATATGGTCTGTAAGTTTCATCGGTTCAAAGTCATTATTTTTGAAAGAGCTGTAGTTAAAAGGGCTTGAACGAGTCACTTATCCTGAGTGTATGCAAATTTAGAAACACCGAATCTTAACCAATTTTTGTCTTACAGAAAAACAAAAAATACAAAATACTCAGAAAAGTAAAGTCGACTTTTTTTACTGTTTAAGATTTTTGGTACCTATCTCTAACAATTTTTAAGTTATTTTGAAAAAAAGCATTTTTTTAAAACTGAAATTTTTAAAAATTTTACTTTAAAACCAATTTTTTTTTTAAATAAGCACTTTGATTCGATGCAACTTACAGATAACATAAACACAACATAAGTAAAGTAACTTGTGAAGCGGTAACGATTAATTCCATTTAAGTTGCTAATTGGGGATGATCTTCCTGATTTTTTTTTGCCAAAACAAAAGTGACCAACTTTATTTTCAGCGTAACTTGCTTATATTTAATGCTAGAAATTTTTTTATAAAAACAGAAATAAAGCTTTTTTAAACACTTTAAAAACGTTGTAATGTGTCTTCCCAAGAATGCTTCATTATTTGGATATTTCACATTGAATTATTCTTTTTGGATTTTTTCGAATATGAGCCTATTTTTCATTAGCTATAACTCTGCTTTTGCTAGGTATAGAGACCTAATATAACATATGTTACAGTTCAACTTGATTATCCAGTTGGAGTTGACTCCAACTAGTTGGAGTCAACTCTAACGGCTGGTTTCAGTAAAAGTTGATTATAAATATAAAATGAAGATTTATATTCAACATTTACTAGTAAAAGTAGACTCCAACTAGGAAAAGTATACTCTTCCCAATGCCATTTAGTAAAAGTTGATTCTGATTCATACAAACAGCCGATTCTAGAAATTAAATGTTACTGAAAATGTTCAAATTAGTCTAGGCTGTATCGTCGCCCCCGTTAGGTAAATTACTCCGATTCGAATTTTTTGCACAAACTTACTCAAAAAGAGGTCCTTATAACAAATCTACTGGGTGCCAGGCAGTACCTTGATCGATAAATTGTTTAAACAATTTTTTTTAGACAAATTCACAAAAATAATTTTTTCACTTCGAACAATATTGTTTTAGATCATTTGGGTCATTCTGAGCAAAAAAAAGTATTTTGTGATTTTTCTCTAAAATTGCACACAACCCTGTCTAACACCTTGTTGTATTTCAATTGGCCTTGACGTATTACCATTGGTCTTTACGATTGCTGTCTGATTCCAATAAATAGCCTCTATAATTTTAGAATCTCTTTTGTCGACTCCGATGTCGTTCAATCTTTCTATCAAGGTCTTGTGCTTCACCCTATCGAACGCTTTCTCAAAATCTATGAAACAGATAAAAATGTCTGCTTGCTGATCTTTGTATCTTTGTGCCAGAGTTTGAAGACAGAATATTGCTTCTCGTGTCCCCATACCTTTCCTGAAGCCAAATTGTTCTTGACCGGTGACCTCATCACATTTTTTATAATATATTCTGTTCTGTATGATACGCAAGAAAAGCTTCAGAATGTTATTTAATAGACTTATAAGGCGGAAGTCCTGGCATAATTTGGCATTCTTCTTTTTAGGCAGTGGTATGAAGACTGATTCAAACCATATTTTAGGGATAGTCCCTGTATTGTAAACATTATTAAATAGTCCAAGAAGAAGGTCTAAGTTTTCCTCGTTGATTAACTCCAATAGCTCAGCTGGTATTTCATCTTTTCCTACAGATTTGTTGTTTTTTAGTTGACGTCCATTAAATCCAATATTTCCTCTGTCATCCATCTTTGCTTCCGTGGTCGCTGTTTTGTGAGCATTTCAGTTGCCGTTGCAAGGGAGTGTCTGATTTCCTCCCGAAGGCGAAAGTTAAGGATATATGAAAGTGTGCTAAAAAACAGTGCGAAAAAGTAAAACTGATTTAAAATACATTGTTACTTCAGACACACTTTAAACCCTTCATGTACTGCTATCTATATTTACAATTTTCACACAATAAAACCTTTACCTTTACATAATATGAGATAGAGTAGGTAAAAATTATTTTTGTGAATTTGGTTAACAAAAATTGGTTAAATAATTTTTCGACCGCGGTACCGCGTGACACCCTGTGTATTTGTTATAAGGATTGTTATACGGATGTATTTCTTCGAGTAAGTTTGTGCAAAAAATCGAATCAGAATAATTTACCTAACGGGGGCGACGTTACAAACTATACTAATAAGTAGTTGAAACGGTCAAAACAAAGAAACGCACACTCATCAAAAATGCACTTGAGATTCTCGTATAATCAACATTTACTGAATCGAGCCAGGAAGAGTCAACTCCAACTAGTAAAAGTTGATTTAAATTTTTAAAATCAACTTTTACTGCTCGTTTCAGTTGGAGTTGACTCCAACTAGTTGGAGTCAACTCTAACTGAGAATCAACTTGAACTGTAACATATACACCGTTTTTTTCACTTTTTTATAGGCTATAGTTTTGCTAAGAATATATTTTTCGACAAAATGCTTACGTTTTGAGTTATTTGCGAAAAACCGTCTAAAAACGTGGTTATTTTGTTGAAAAATGAACATATTCACTTGCTAACTAATTCGAAAAGTATTGATTTGGTGAAAAAACTCTATAGAACAAAAGTTGCTTAAAATTAGTCAGTTTACCCATTTCGGGACTTATCTTGGACATATATTTTTTCACCCCCGAGATGGGGTGAAACTCGCCCCCAGGGCAAAAGCACACATCAGCACTATATCACTTTTTTTATTTGACATGTAAGCTATGCGTATGCCAAATTTCATGTCAATCCAAGCGGTTCTTTAAAATTTACAGCAAAAACCGTGAAAGAATGTACTATTTTTTGTTATATCCAAAATTAATTAGACTGTTCCAAAATTAGTATATTTTAAGCAACGATGAAAGTTAATTAGAAATACAGTCGAACCCGCTTATTAGAGTATCGGTTATAAGAATATCCCGGTTTATGGAATATAAATTCGACGTCCCGAAACGTTTCCATTTACTCCTTAATAAATTTATCCGTTTATTGGAATACGTATTAATGAAGCAATATCGTTTATAAGAATATTGTTCAGGTCAACGAATACATTTTTACCTATAATTTCGAATTTCCTAAAAATTTTAATTATGTCTTGTACTATGGTTTCTCGCCAAGGGCTTCGAAGGCCTGTAAGTAGTGCTGTTTTATTTATATTATTTGGGTTATTGGGTTTGTCAGATAGGTAATAAATATTTTATTGCGTTGTTATGAGTACCAATTCAATCGTTTACCGACAAATTCAGTCGTAAAATAATTTCCTTTGTCTACAAACTATACATATTGCCACCCAGTTGCCTGTTTATAAAATTTTTAAAAAACAGTTCGCCCATCCTTTTCGCTTGTAAAGTTATAAAACGTTTTCGGGATGCCCAAACCATTGTAAATTTTTCTAATTTTTATAATTCAGAGCAACAAAAGTGACTAGTATCGTTTTAATATTTCAATCGTATTAATACTTCAATCAACGCTAGTATTTTATGTAACAAAAAACAAGCTACAATTACCGATTATTTTTCAAGACTAACTAAATAATTTTCAAGTATATTATGTATTTTAATACAAAAATTTTTACATAATCTATATATTGCATACATTTCATATTAATTATTGTATGCATCCACATAATAGGTTTGTTCTAGCATCAGTTTCAAACGGTTTGAAACCATCGGCGAATAGTGGACCAGCGCGAGTAGAGGGGATAGCACTGGTGACTGTATTATGTTCTCTCACTGACCAACTATTTGCTGACGGTTTCTGACTAGTTTGACTGTTTGCTAGAACAAACCTAATATAATGTAATTTGGTTTTTTAATAAATACGCTGTTGTATTATTGACATAAAAAGACCTAAAACAATATAAATATACATATTAACATAACATACTATTATTACGTATATTTGGTACACTTATTACGGCTAGCCACCAATGATCGGTTATTAGAATATCCCGGTTATAAGAATATTTTGCTTGGCACGAAGGCTATTCCAATAAACGGGTTCGACTGTAACAAGAACGAAGGAATATTCAATATTTTTAAGAAGTGTAGGCTTTAGCGGCCGGTGGTTTTTAAGAGTATAATTATTATTCGATCAATTAGGTAAAAGAAATGGAGGAATAGAGCCCAAATATGCTATACTATAAGTACTCAGGCTTACAGAGTATACAGAGCAATACACAGGAGCAGCCTTCTTGGATGTAAGCACAACTTTCGACAGAGTTTATCATGGAGGATTGACATACAAAACTCATCTCCTCGTACCTAAAGACCGCCTGTTAAGGGTACAGATGCGATCAGTTCTATCCAAACACGGAACCCCAAAAGCTGGAGTACCACAGGTCGCGATTTTATCACCCCTTTGTATAGCATACACACAGCAGACGTTCCAAGAACACCCGGAACACTACTCAGCCTTTAAAGAGACGACTCTGCGATCGCGGCAAAACAAAGGAACCTGAATACAGCTGTAATCAGTCTAGACACGATACTAGAAACAATAAAAAAATGGAGTGTCCAATGCAAACTAACAATAAATCCACAGAAGACCCAAGAGGTTATCATCAAAAACAGAAGAGATAACCCAAAAGAACAGCTAACAACGTAAGACAGCCTGGACCAGTTTAAAAAATTGACACTGATAAACAGCATCATATTACTATATTGAGACGATAAACTAAACACTGCCACACTAGAATAATTTTACGTAGGCACTTCTCGAATGGGAACACAAAGAAGATACAAGCAGCTCATTACAACTGCCTTAGAAAAGCTGCAAATGTGTCCAGATACGTCGCTAAATGTTTCTTGTTCAGAGACTTAAAACACATAAAGGTACTGGAGACGATGACAGAAAAAGCCAGAACAAAATTAGCTGAGTTAAAAGACCAAAAAAACCAGATCCTGTGAAAGATATTAAGCAAATATTAAGCCGGCCACTCATGATATTGCGGTGTCGTTCAATTTTGTCGAATTTCGTTTAAACATTTTGATCGTGTGTGAAAGTGTATCCAACGAAATCGTATAATTTGACCACAGACAGACTGACCTGGCTGATGCAGTACTGCAGAATTGATATCATCGACAATCTTATCGAACGACACCGTAGTACCGTGAGTGGTCGGCTTTAGCAAACATAATAATGCCGAGATAGAAGCTCAGCTTGAACTTCGAGCTTCAAGTTGAGCTCGTGGCTCGTGTCGGATCGGCTCGTGGCTCCCTCGAGCCCAGCCGAGCCGATGTCGAAAACATAATAGTTGTAACGTTACAAACGTCACATCTTTGATATTTTATTTTTAAATAATTATTTTACTTTATTTTCTTTAATATTTCATTAATAATTATCTTCTGTATTTGTTTTACCAGTTTTCTTCGTTAAAAACTCGTTGGCGCCCTCTTTTATTATCTTCTATATTTACTATATCTCTTTTTATTTAAATAATCAACTGAACATACTGAATGCACCCCGTATATCCTTACTCTTTAGATATCTGTCTTTTAATACGGAACATTTCTGCCACCTCTTACGTCCCACTGTCGTGGCAGTGACACTTCGTCTCTCAATTCTCATTATGGTGGTGGAAAATTAATTTCGGTATAAAAGCCGAAAAAGTTTCAAAATTAAAGCATTTCTATTTCAACAATCATCTCTCTTGAGGTAAGAATAGTATCATATTTTAATTACATTTCTACATCTAACAGTATTTCTAATATTTTTTATACCTAACCTCCAATGTCAAAGCATGTGTTCTGATATTTTAGTTTTAAATATATCTTTTTAACTTACATATATGCATGTGAGTAATCAAATAATTTAACTATTCCCCGCATATTAATTACATTTAATTTATTCTTGTCATCTGCTACTCTTTCTGACGATTATTTCTTAAAAGAATGGCAGAGTTGTCACATATTGGTTTTCACTTCTTGATATTTGATATGTGTCTTATTTTCTAGTTTTTGGGATAAGAGATCACTGTTCCCCCTCCGGGAGTTTCAACAACCCTCAATCGCCGGCAATAGAACACCGAGGACAAAATCATCTAGACTGCAACAATGAACTTCATCTAGGCTGCAACCAACCAACACCTGTAGGCCTGGTGGCCCTGAACACCTACAACCCCAGACCCCGTTGCAGAACCAACAGCAGTACCATTCGACATCAAGAAGTTACCATCGAACCAGTGCCACAAGCCATACATAAGTATAATCCAGAATTGTTAGTTTTTGGCAAGAATTTGAATATATTTGTCAATACATTTAATAGGTCATTTTTTATTATATCTTTATTGAACAATAAACATGATTAGTTAAAAATACTGTTTTGTTTGCTTCCATTCTAAATTTTCATAGTTCATATTTAAGATTAGGACAAGACGAACACACACCTTGAGATACTGAGTTAGGCTGGGGTGAACGATAGCTATCTTGGTTGGTTGAAATATTATTTTCGAATGATATTTCAATTAGCTGGGGTAGTCTATTGTAGTTTTTCGTTTCATAGTGAATGTAAAATGTAACATTCTTAGTCATTTACGGACACACTGTATATTGAAAATACATGTTTGCAGTCTGAGTTACTTATTTTCAAACGAAAGTATCAGTCGTAGCAGAAATTGATGAATTAAAAAATATATTAGAACATTAGCTAAAATATTGACAAGCTCGTTAAGGAAAGCTCGGGTCGTTTCAAATTCAGCTCGGATCCTCTCAAAACTCTGCTCGCAAGAAACAAACCGGTTTGAGTTCAAAGTTCGTCTTGTCAAACGAGCCGAGCATCGAGCTAAGCTCGAGCTTGTGACCATCCTTACTTATGAACGCGGTTAGTATTTAGTAGGTGTTCGAAGTACGGAAAACATGTACAAACCAGGACATATTTATACACCACAATGGGTCCGAATAATAAATAATATTTATACTACAAACTGTTTGAACATCTTAACGATTATTATAGAAGCCCATTGTCTTTTGAGCGAACGGTACCTACTATATTAAGTAAAACGATCGCCTAACAGACTAAATATTAGGTCCATGTCACCAGCCCCCCCTTTTTCGATTTGAGGGTCAAAAAAAAGCTCATTCGTTTGTATTGCGTTAGTACTGGATTGTATCACCCTTCATTCGTTTGTACTGCCCCCACCCTTTTAAATCTGCCTGGAGGGGCTGGTGACATGCCATCCCCCCCTTTTTCGATTTGAGGGTCAAAAAAAGGTTCATTCGTTTGTATTGCGTTAGTACTGGATTGTATCACCCTTCATTCGTTTGTACTGCCCCCACCCTTTTAAATCTGCCTGGAGGGGCTGGTGACATGCCATCCCCCCCTTTTTCGATCTGGGGGTCCGGGATGGGTATGTTCGTTTGTACTGCGTTAGTATCGGATTGTATCGCCCTTATTTTGTTTGTACTGGCCCCACCCGTCTAGATTGGCCTGGGGGGGCCAGTGACATGCTACCCTGTACTCTGCACTTTTTGCCTTCTAAATGTCGAAAATAGGCTATTTCGTTTGTACTGCGTTAGTACTGGATTGTATCACCCTTCATTCGTTTGTACTGCCCCCACCCTTTTAAATCTGCCTGGAGGGGCTGGTGACATGCCATCCCCCCCTTTTTCGATTTGAGGGTCAAAAAAAAGCTCATTCGTTTGTATTGCGTTAGTACTGGATTGTATCACCCTTCATTCGTTTGTACTGCCCCCACCCTTTTAAATCTGCCTGGAGGGGCTGGTGACATGCCATCCCCCCCTTTTTCGATTTGAGGGTCAAAAAAAGGTTCATTCGTTTGTATTGCGTTAGTACTGGATTGTATCACCCTTCATTCGTTTGTACTGCCCCCACCCTTTTAAATCTGCCTGGAGGGGCTGGTGACATGCCATCCCCCCCTTTTTCGATCTGGGGGTCCGGGATGGGTATGTTCGTTTGTACTGCGTTAGTATCGGATTGTATCGCCCTTATTTTGATTGTACTGCCCCCACCCGTCTAGATTGGCCTGGGGGGGCCAGTGACATGCTACCCTGTACTCTGCACTTTTTGCCTTCTAAATGTCGAAAATAGGCTATTTCGTTTGTACTGCGTTAGTACTGGATTGTATCACCCTTCATTCGTTTGTACTGCCTCCACCCTTTTAAATCTGCCTGGAGGGGCTGGTGACATGCCATCCCCCCTTTTTCGATGTGGGGGTCCGGGATGGGTATGTTCGTTTGTACTACGTTAGTATCGGATTGTATCGCCCTTATTTTGTTTGTACCGCCCCCACCCGTCTAGATTGGCCTGGGGGGCCAGTGACATGCTACCCCTCTACTATGCATTCTTTGCCATCTGAATGTCAAAAATAGGCTATTTCGTTTGTACTGCGTTAGTACTGGATTGTACCGCCCTTATTTTGTTTGTACTACCCTACCCTTCTACATTTAAAACAGAGAAGGATTAGTGCTAGGAGTAAGGACACAAAATCAGCCAAACATTGCACATAGTAACACCGTGGGTGTAAAATTTGGTAAATTCGTCAAAAATGAAACGAATTAAATTTTGAAACTGAAAAACAGGCTTACAAGTCACTCTCCACTCTCCATGGGGAATGGAAATTTACCCCCTCAGATGGATCTCGGAGTAGTAGCGATTTGAAAAATGGTACATGTATTTGTTGGAGATATTTTGAACACCATTTTCAATCAGAAATCAGAGCAGCGACCTTGTTTTTTCCTACTAGGAAGAAATTTATCCATCCCCTCAATATATTTTACAGTTTCAGACGCTATCGATATGATTATCAAAGATCTTATGCGGCGTATTCCGAAATGCACTCTTCGTTGTACAATTTCAACGTCTCTGGATAACTGATTAACTGAAACATACATAGGGCAGAATTCATTGGAATCGAAAATTATTAAAAGTATGTATTTGGAACATTAAATGAAAAGTTCCCACAATCAATATCTTTCTTACCATCTAATGTCAGAGACCAGATAACAATAATTGCAGCTGCTATGTTCTGGCAATTTGTTTTCTAGAAAGGTTTGTATTCTTCATTTATGACTGCAATAAGATTCAGAATTTCCGTAGGTATTTCATTATTTGTAAAATAAATATAGTGTCAAAAACTTGCTTATACATTTGACGCACTGTCCGTCAACGTGTTAATTGACTCTACAGATTCAGTGCCAAAACGAGACATTTTTATAGAAAAATATTTGCAAGTATATTAAATGCCAAACTGACCTATTAAATAAACAATGACATTGCAATTTTCGATTTCTACTATGGAATTATCGCTGTATAGACCAGGGCGGATCTGTTTTGAGGTGGATGTGAGAGGTGGCATTCCGATTTTTGCAGATAAAATTAGGTAACAACTTCAGTAATTAAAATTGACTTACGCTCCTTCTCAAATATGTTTGGAACATTATTAAAAAAATTTAAATATTTAAAAATTTCGAAAAACATCAATTTTTTTCAACTTTCATTGCTTGTAAAAACGATTCATTTTGGAACAAAGTCATAGGGAAATAAAATAAAGATAATTGAATTTTGTATGATATACGACACGACTGCTATAAAATATCTTAAATGATTATCCTTTCTGCAAAATAGCAATAAATACAAAATAAGAGGGCAAAATAAGCCTCTTTTTATTCAATGTTTTTCAACCAATTTGGTTGCACTTAGAACCTTCGTATTTTACTTAGAAAGTTCTTACAACATACTCAATCCGTCCACCAAATTTTATTAAAATCGACATAATAGATTTTGCATAATAATTTTGCAATCTAAATTTTTTTAGAAAAGTTCAAATTTTTTAAAAACTTTCTGAACAAAAAGTAGACCTGTTAGAAGTTTGCTAATTTTTTTACATATCGAGAGGTACTTTACCAATCCAATACACTTTACAAAATTAAAATCGGATTATTTAAGCGGCCTCAGCACTGTTTTAAGGATATAAACAATTTTTTTGCTTATAAACAAATATAGTGGGGACGTTTGAGTTGGAATAAATTCATTTTCTCGAGAATGGGCAACTCTGGAGATAAATCCCTAAACAGGTCGATTTTTATATTTAAATTATAATTTTTGGGATATCTATCATACTACTAACGTCATCCATCTGGGTGTGATGACGTAATCTATGATTTTTTTAAACGAAAATGTGGGTCGTGTGCTAGCTTATTTGAAACATTATTCAATTATCTATTTATTACATAATTATTTATACAGGGTGCCCAAATTTTTTTTTAATTAATTGAGACAAACAGAAGAAAGTATTTAATTTAGTTAATTCGAGATACATTTTACTGTTGTCCTAAAACAGAAAAAAATGTTTATTTGATAAATAACAGAAAAATGAATTTATTCGTATTTATTAACTCAAACGTCCTCACTGTATTTGTTTATAAGCCAAAAAATTGTGTATAACTTTAAAACATTGCTGAGGCCGATTAAATAAACCAACTTAAGTTCTGTAAAGTGTATTAGATAGGTAGGGCGTATCTTTATATGCAAAAAAATGAGCAAACTTCTAAATAATGGTCTACTTTTTGTTCAGAAAGTTTATAAAAAATTTTAACTTTTTTAAAAAAATTTAGATTGCAAAATTATTATGCAAAACCTATTAAGTGTATTTTATAGTCGTATATCATAAAAAATTCAATTATCTTTATTTTATTTCCCTACGACTTTGTTCCAAAATGAATGGTTTTAAAAACGATTGAAAAGTTTTCAACAGAGAGGTTGAAATTGTACAACGAAGAGTGCATTTCGGAATGCGCCGCATGAGATCTTTCATTTTCATATCGATAGCGTGTAAAACTGTAAAATTTATTGAGGGGATGGATAAATTTCTTCCTGGGAGGAAAAGGCAAGGTCGCTCCTCTGATTTCTGATCGAAAATGGTGTTCAAAATATCTCCAACAAATACATGTACCATTTTTCAAATCGGTAGCGTAGAACTACTCCGAGATCCATCTGAGGGTGTAATTTTCCATTCTTCATGGAGAGTGGCTTGCAAGCCTGTTTTTCAGTTTCAAAATGTAATTCGTTACATTTTTGACGAATTTACCAAATTTTACACCCGCGGTGTTACTATAATAGTTTTGGCTAATTTTGTGTCCTTACTCCTAGCATTAATCCTCCCCTGTTTTAAATGTAGAAGGGTAGCATGTCACTGGCCCCCCAGGCCAATCTAGACGGGTGGGGGCAGTACAAACAAAATAAGGGCGATACAATCCGATACTAACGTAGTACAAACAAACATACCCATTCCGGACCCCCATATCAAAAAAGGTGGGGATGGCATGTCACCAGCCCCTCCAGGCAGATTTAAAAGGGTGGAGGAAGTACAAAAGAATGAAGGATGATACAATCCAGTACTAACGCAGTACAAACGAAATAGCCTATTTTCGACTTTCAGAAGGCAAAAAGTGCAGAGTAGAGGGTAGCATGTCACTGGCCCCCCCAGGCCAATCTAGACGGGTGGGGGCAGTACAAACAAAATAAGGACGATACAATCCGATACTAACGCAGTACAAACGAACATACCCATCCCGGACCTTCAGATCGAAAAAGGGGGGGATGGCATGTCACCAGCCCCTCCAGGCAGATTTAAAAGGGTGGGGGCAGTACAAACGAATGAAGGGTGATACAATCCAGTACTAACGCAATACAAACGAATGAACCTTTTTTTGACCCTCAAATCGAAAAAGGGGGGGATGTCATGTCACCAGCCCCTCCAGGCAGATTTAAATGGGTGGGGGCAGTACAAACGAATGAAGGGTGATACAATCCAGTACTAACGCAGTACAAACGAAATAGCCTATTTTCGACTTTCAGAAGGCAAAAAGTGCAGAGTAGAGGGTAGCATGTCACTGGCCCCCCCAGGCCAATCTAGACGCGTGGGGGCAGTACAAACAAAATAAGGACGATACAATCCGATACTAACGCAGTACAAACGAACATACCCATCCCGGACCTTCAGATCGAAAAAGGGGGGGATGGCATGTCACCAGCCCCTCCAGGCAGATTTAAAAGGGTGGGGGCAGTACAAACGAATGAAGGGTGATACAATCCAGTACTAACGCAATACAAACGAATGAACCTTTTTTTGACCCTCAAATCGAAAAAGGGGGGATGGCATGTCACCAGCCCCTCCAGGCAGATTTAAAAGGGTGGGGGCAGTACAAACGAATGAAGGGTGATACAATCCAGTACTAACGCAATACAAACGAATGAGCTTTTTTTGACCCTCAAATTGAAAAAGGGGGGGCTGGTGACATGGACCTCTAAATATTGTTTTTGAAAAACGATAATCGCCTATAAACGTTGCAAACAGTTACATCCACAGCCACACTCCTGAAATGGGTTTTAATCAATGGGTAGGGCACGACCAGTACGAAACGAATAATATCAACTGCACCGCAAACTTTTCATATTCCGCATGAATCACAACAATGTGAGTGAGGTCTCCAAGATCAAGGTACTGTTTCTTAGTAACTGTTACATGCTTTATTACATTACAAAAAGGAAAAATCATGTTAAATTCAAATTAATCTAGTCAAGCACTCTTTATACGGACGTCTAGATGTTAAGGAAAGTGAAAATAAAGCCATGATAGATGGATGTACGTGCATGATTAAGTATGAGACCACCGCTAGCTGTTTAGTCCAATCAAATTAGATAATTTCTTTCGATAAGCTTACAAATTAAGTTTCGGAACCGGATGAAGATGCTATTATTATAGAGCGGGCTGTATCGTTGCCCCCGTAAGCGAAATCATTCCGATTCTATTTTTTTGCACAAACTTACTCAAAAAGAGGTCCTTATAACAAATCCACAGGGTGCCAGGCGCACGCGGTGCCGTGGTCAAAAAATTGTTTTTCTACAACCGTGTTAAAAATGCAATTTTTAGCACTTCATACGAGCGTTAAAAATGCCACATTAAGGCACTAGTGCTTTAAAATATTTTTAAGGCACTGCAGTTCGTATTGACCGTATCGGCAATTTTGATGTAATGTCAAAAAAATATAAAAATGGAATGTCAGTCAAGTTCAAGTAAAAGTTTTTGTAGATATTGTCCTGTAATTACGTTTGTAGAAAAAATATTGTATGATATGCGTGTTAAAAAGTACATTTTTAAGGCACTCATGTGAATTGCAGAACTCGCTGTCGCTCATTTTGCAAACTTTCACATGCGTGCCTTAAACGTGTACTTTTTAACACTTATATCATAAATAACTATTACACACTTTTTTTAACAAATTCACAAAAATAATTTTTTTATTTCGAACAATTTTTTTTTAGATAATTTTGGTCATTCTAAACAAAAAAGGTCTCTTGTCATTTTTCTCTAAAATTGATTGTTGTCGAGTTACACGCGATTTAAAATTTGAAAAATGCGAAAATGGCCATTATAACTCGATTAAAAATTATTATTATGAAAGTCAAAAAGTGACCAAATCAAAGATTAAAATCCCTCTTTCAAGATCCTGAAGAATTTTTTGTGATTATTTTATTACAAAGCTGTTATTTTTAATTATTAACAATTAGCTCTATAGTCCAGGCTGTATCGTCGCCCCCGTTTGCGAAATTATTCTGATTCGATTTTTTTGCACAAACTTACTCAAAAAGAGTTTCTTATAACAAATCCACAGGGTGCCAGGCGGTGCCGTGATCGAAGAATTGTTTAAACACTTTTTTTAACATATTCACAAAAATAATCTTTTTATTTCGAACAATTTTTTTAGATAATTTTGGTCATTCTAAACAAAAAAGGTCTCCTGTCATTTTTCTTTAAAATTGATTGATCTCGAGTTACACGCGATTTAAAATTTGAAAAATGCGAAAATGGCCATTTTCAAGGCTTAATAACTCGATTAAAAATTATTATTATGAAAGTCAAAAAGTGACCAAATCAAAGTTTAAAATCCCTCCTTCAACATCCTGAAAAAATTTCTGTCATTATTTTATTACAAAGCTGTTGTTTTTAATTCACAACATTTAGCGCTATAGTCCAGGCTGTATCGTCGCCCCCGTTTGCGAAATTATTCTGATTCGAGTTTTTTGTACAAACTTACTCAAAAAGAGGTCCGTAACAAATCCACAAGGTGCCAGGCGGTGCCGTGGTCGAAAAATTGTTTAAACGAACAATTTTTTTTAGATAACTTTGATCGTTCTAAACAAAAAAGGTATCCCGTCATTTTTCTCTAAAATTGATTGTTGTCGAGTTACACGCGATTTAAAATTTGAAAAATGCGAAAATGGCCATTTTCAAGGCTCGATTAAAAATTATTATTATGAAAGTCAAAAAGTGACCAGATCAAAGTTTAAAATTCCTACTTCAAGATCCTGAAGAAATTTTTGTCATTATAATAATATACGTTTATTCAAATCAATAGTTATTACAATAATTTACAATTTCAGTTTACTTACAATAAAATAAACGTAAAAACAAGTCTTAAAAGCATAAACATGCTTGTTGACTTAACCAGTCTAATATTGACAGGTTTATGTTTATTGTTTTTTTTACAAATCATTATTTTATTTTTACAGTTTCTAATCTAATTTCTATGTTTTTTTTTATCTAGTATAATTTAAATTTATTAAATTGTTACACAACTCCCTTTTTTCTTTTACCCAAGCAGTAACTAATTTTTTATACAAATAAACATTTTTGATATTTTTAAAATTTATGGGCAATTGATTGTATATTCTTGGAGCAAAATATGTAATTGACCGTTGCGTGATTGTTTTTAAAGTATGAAGACATTCGACATTAAATTTTCTTCTTGTTTCATAATTTGACACTTTTACTTTAAGAGGAATTTTATCTTTATGAATATTTTTAAGTAGCTCTAAGCAGTACAATTGCCGAACATCAAGAACCTGAGTTTCATGAAAAATTTGGTCTGAGGTATATGTTTTTCGTTTTCCATATATTAGTTTAAGAAACCATTTCTGAGTTATTAAAAAACATTAGAGAAAAAACATTATTTTATTATAAAGCTGTTATTTTTAAATATTAACAATTAGCGCTATAGTCCAGTCTGTATCGTCGCCTCCTTTTCCGAAATTATTTCGATTAGAATTTTTTGCAGAAAGTTACTCAAAAAGAAGTCCTTATAACATATCCATAGGGTGCCAGGCGGTACCTTGGTCGAAAAATTGTTTAAACAATTTTTTTTAAAAAATTCACAACAATAATTTTTTTCGAACAATTTTTTTTAGATAATTTCGGTCGTTCTGATTACAAAAGGTCTCTATTAGGCCTTACGGTAATAGTCTAGGCGCCAGCTAGGTTATCGTGGACTCTTCAACTTTGATGGATCCTTCCAAGTTTTTTAAAAATATTTTGGATGCTGATTACGAATTTCGAGGATGGATTTCAATCCGAGTGGTCAATAAATTGTTATAAACAATTTAGTTGTTTATAAATTGTTTGTAAGGCTCTAGCTCATAAACTAAAAGAGTCAAAAAGCTGACTGTGTCCCACCAGTACAAATAAATTAAGTTTATTCATCCTCTGTACAAAAGGACATAAAATTTTTACGTTGATACATCATTTTAGTACTTGTTTACAAGTTATTAAAACTGAACGTGTTGGAAGGATTAAATTATTAATTTAGCAGAATATGGTTATGGATAAAAGACGATTAATCAAACGTAAAATTTTGTTATGAGCATCGTAAGTGAATAATACGGATGTATAAATATTATAAAAGATGTTACATATTATTTTGATAAATGTCTTATGTGTGAGAAAACCATAACAAGATGAGATGCCGAATTGGTTAACTTTGTGTTTTGACCCTCTCAATAATATTTTATTCAGTTCTAAAAGAATCATACTGGTTTTGGTCTACAAGGATCTACAGACCGAGCTAGTCTCGTAAATTCCACGGCTTCGATCCACACTTCACGCAACCGTATTTGCGTACTTGTGTTTCGAGTTGTGTGGTCGTGCGCTGGTCGAGTGGAGTTATAATTTACCAAATTTAAATATAATCGTTTCTCTACTGATTCATAATAATATACTATAATATAATATATTAAACTTTTTAATATTTCTAATATTATTAAAGTTTTTAACATTGTATTTTAATATAATTTTTTTTATTAATAATAATTACCTAAAATATAAGTATTGCACCTAGTTCAAAAAAAGTACAAGATAAATACCGCGGTTTTTCATATGAAAATGCAAAGCAAAATATACAATTTGCAGAGTAAATGCTTGTTTTTTTGATAAAATAATAGAAATTGTATGTAGGTAGGTAGCTCAACTTTTTGAACAAAAAAACAACACTGTAGTAAAATGTATTGTAGAAGGAAAACGATGCATTTAAACTCTTGTGGATGAGGGGTTAAATATACTTTTATACTTTTTCTTAAAATTCGTTAGTCATCAATTTTTTGCAGCATATCTCGCTTAGTTTGAACGTAATCGACATTTAATATTGCATATTTGAAAGAACTTTTCAAGCACAATAAAAGGTATTGGTAGCATTATACACCTAAAATCGACCATTTTTCTGTTATTTCAAGTTGAATACACTGATTTGAGCATGCACCAAAAAAAACAAACTCTTTTTACCTACCATATCTCTTTTTGTGTTATAACTAGAAGATTGAAGAAGGAAAAAATCTCTTTGATTTTTATGAGCTACAAAAATGTTTTATATACTTTTTTTAGTTAGATGCATTGTTTTTAAGGTATTCGCAAAAAACCGTTTGAAAAGGTGTTATATTTCAATGAAAATGGCCAATTTTCGACCACGAATAACTCAAAAAGTATTTAGTTTTCGAAAAAAAATTATAGAACAGTTTTTACTTAGAATTATGTTTTCTAGCAACTTACGTAGTTGTTTAACCAAAAAATTTTCCACCCCCGAGGAGTGGGAACCGCCCCCAAGACAAAAGCACACATCGGCATAGGGTAGACTTTGAATAAGGAGATATTTTCAGGCTATTCCTAAAATTTCATTAAAATCCATGCAATAGGATGGAATTCGGAGGTAATAACCTGTTCTTGCTCTCATTGATTGCCCTATAGACCAGGGCGCATCTGTAAAAATATTAGTACATTTGGACGTTGAGAGGTGACTCAATTTTTTTTTGAAGAAATTGCTTGAAAATAAATCCAATAATAATATTTGAGTTATCCTCCCTCTCAAAAAGGTTCGGAACATTGTTTAAATAATCAAAATGTCAAAAAATTCAGGAAAAATTCGATTTTTTTCTTGGTTCTTTGATTATAACTTTAAAAGTATTCATTTTCGAGAAAAGTTGTACTGACATAAAAGTTGCGTAATTAAATATCCTACAATATAGAATTGATTAAAAATTTTAAAAATAGTCACCCTAGTTGCAAAATAGCAATAATTGCGAAAAAAACCATACAAAAACAAGTATTCGCATTTTACGTTTTTCAACCATTTATGCTACATTTAGGACCTTCATATTTCACCCTGAAAAATTATATGATACTTTAAAACAATGCTGTAAATTTCATTAAGATCCGTTCAATAGATTTTGCAAAATAAATTTTGCAATCCAGCCTTCGTAAAAAAAATTCATTTTTTCAAAATGTTACAGGACTGAAAATAAAGCTGATAGCAAGCTGAAAATTTGTTTTCTTATAGAAGTGTACTGTACCTTTCATTTTCAATTTTGCAAAATTAAAATTGATTAACACCACGGCGTCAGGAATTTTTTTAAATAAACATTAATTATTGGTGCTACGCGCAGGACAGCGGATAGTTTGCTCTGATTGGGCATTCCAATGTTCTTTGATAATGATTGATACATTTTAATTTTTATTACATTTCGATATAAATAAATAAATTTGTTTATTGCAAAATAATAACACATACTCTATCCTTTGAAATAACACTTTTATTAGCAAAAACTTTCTTTGTTCATATATTTTAACTTAAATAATAAAAGTTTATTATTTTTAAACATATGCAATTGTTTAAACAATATTTAACAAAAAATAGTAAAATTAGTTTGATTTTTGTTGAATTAAAATATTAAAATACAACAAAATATAGAGTAAGAAAATAATATATTAGATAAAGATTGGAAGAAATTTTGGTGGAAATCAACTTATGTGAATCGAGCACCGCTGTCCTGCGCGTAGCACCAAAAATTATTGTTTATTTCAAAAATTTTCTGACGCCGTGGTAATTAATCGATTTTAATTTTGAAAATTGCAAATGAAAGATACAGTACACTTCTATAAGCAAACAAATTTTCAACTTGCCATCAGCTTTATTTTCAGTCCTGTAACATTTTGAAAAAATGAATTTTTTTTGCGAAAGCTGGATTGCAAAATTTATTTTGCAAAATCTATTACACCGATCTTAATGAAATTTACAGTATTGTTTTACTGTATCATAAAGTTTTTCTGGGTGAAATATGAAGTTTCTAAGTGTACCATAAATGGTTGAAAAACGTAAAATGCGAATACTTGTTTTTGTATGGTTTTTTCGCAATTATTGCTATTTTGCAACTAGGGTGACTATTTTTAAAAATTTTAACCAATTCTATATTGTAGGATATTTAATTACGCAACTTTTATGTCAGTACAACTTTTCTCGAAAATGAATAGTTTTAAAGTTATAGTCAAAAACCCAAGAAAAAAATCGAATTTTTCCTTCATTTTTTGACATTTTGATTATTTAAACAATGTTCCGGACCTTTTTGAGAGGGAGGATAACTCAAATATTGTTATTTGATTTATTTTCAAGCAATTTCTGCAAAAACATTTGAGTCACCTCTCAACGTCCATCTCAAAACAGATGGGCCTTGGACTACTATAATAGTACTTTCATCTTATTGAAGGCACTTCTGGCCATCTCAATGCGTCGATTTATTTCAAGGCTACGATCCCATGATTGTTTCTAGCGTTGTTTATTGTAGTGTCAAAAATATCACCAGGTTGGATACGGATATAATAAGATGATTCGTATACACAAATGACAAATATCACAAATTCTCTTTCAAGTTGCTCTTGACGTGTTAGATCCGTTCAAACCTGAGAATTCAGAAGGCAACACAGTAATAGTTATTTTCCTAACAAGTGCAGAAAGTCATTCTTTTCCGCACGCGAGTGCAGTTTGCCGAACGACGCGAAGCGGGAGTTCGGCAAGCAGTCGAGTACGGAAAAGAGACTTTCTGCAAGAGTTAGGAACAATATTTTTTCTAAGAGTCTTTAAAAAATTACCAAATCTTGATCAATTAATTTAATTAATATGATTATTTCATTCATAGAAAATTCTGACCAATAGAAAGCTACAGAAATCTGAATTAAATCGATAATTTTTGATAATCTCCCGTCGTTAAGTATATTACGTCAGATGCCCTTCGTTGCTACGAAAAAATACATTCAGTGACATTAATGACAATTAAGTTTTAAAAATTATAAAAGTGATGACTTTCAATCGTCAAATATTTATAAAAACTGTGTGTTTAATGGTACTTACATAAATAAATTACAATAAAATTTTGGTTTTGAACAGTTTTATTCATGAAATAATCGCAACAAATTGCACTCGACCTCTGAAATTAATATAGAATTTCTGCTCTCGTGACACTGACATAATTTCACTCGCCTTCGGCTCGTGAAATTTAAACTGTCAAAGTGTCACTCGGGAAAAATTCAATAATTTCAGAGCTCTTGTGCAATTACTACTGAAAATACATACACAAATTAATTCTTTGACAAGGTTGTCAAAATCAAACTTTCAATATAATTAGTTAGCATGACGACGATCTTGGTTTCATGACGATGATTCAAAACGACTGTTGTTGTCTACCGATTTGACTTTCGAATATTATGTCAAAATAATTTTATTTCATCGAATTGTCGCGTTAATTTCATTAAAACAGGAACACAATAAGATATATTTGAAATAAATTAGTAAATAATATCTAAATATTAGTTTATTGCATGTATTATAATTACTTTAAGGCCATATTAACATATCTAAATTAACACGCGTGCGGAAAAGTAAAAACCGCGTGCGGAAAAGTAACACGCGTGCGGAAAAGTGAAACTTTCTAAACTAAAATGCGTGCGCGAAAGTAGACATTTTTGCACGCTCGTAGAAAAAATTTATTACACAACAAAGCAAAGATTTACGTACGTCCTTTTATAGATTCCGTGACAAAGTATCGTTACCGAATTTTATTCATACCGAGATGAAAAAAATCCAGTTGTGTAAAACGTTCGTGCGGACGATAACTGTGTGGTGAGTTGTAAATATGCCAAAAAATCTACATGATCCTTATCGGGGTGTAATGGATGGATTTTGTTCTGGCTTCGGTATTTAGCGACTTATTTATGTCGTGAGGAAATGGTATTCACCCCAATCTGACCCGCTTAAATTAACCTCTCAAGGCTTCCTGAGTCGTTGGGTGTCGAGAAAATTCGCCCAATCACGCTAGATTTACAACTTGATTTATCAGGTTTATATTCAGATATTTAACGGAGAGCATATCGTATACTAAACTATGTTTACTGGGTTTTAGCACAAATAAATTGTACCGGGTGTCCTAATAAGAATGGCTCTCGGCCATATCTCAGGAACCGTTTATAGTACAGCTTTGAGAAAAAAATATTTATAACAAAAGTTGCATCGGGAAAAACCTGAAAATTATTTTCATAATTGTAGGTCCACCGCTAGAGGGCGTAATTGAATATCAAAAATTAAAAAATCAAATTTTTACAAAATTTACCTAATGAAAGTACACTGGGAATCCAATCATCGTATTCTTCATAAAATTCTGCGCATATTTGATTTCACAAGTTTAAGTCTACCTTTGCAAATAAGAGGTGGGGGTGAGTGGGAACCTTCTTATGAAAAAATGGCTGTAAGTCCGATTCTGCTCAATCGAATTTTGCATACTTGGTCTTGTTGAAAACAGCTCTTTTTCGTCAATGTAAGTGTCTTATTTTCGAACTAGCCTAATAAGTAATATGCAAGCTAGGAGGTGTTATTTAATTATTTTCAGAAATCTAGTTTTCTTTGGAAAATATTAAATGCAAGTATGCATTTTTAATCCTGTATTACAAAATTAGACCAAATTAGCAACATAATACCGAAAACCGCATGTCGATACCTTTTTAATATCTCCAGATATCTTAAGAAATGTGTAAATTTTAAACAACTGTTACTGTCACCGGTAAACGAGGTTAAGGAAAAGTAGTGTGCTATGGAAAAAACAAATAAACATTTTCCAGATGTAAACGTATATAATTTATTAAAACAACAATAAGACAAACAACACTATAAAATATAGCAAAGAAATAAAAGCAACTACTTACTTAGTCTTAGTGACTGCCTAAATGGTCAAATTGTTGCCCATCATTTTCGATGCAAGCATTTACTCTTTCAAGAGTAAATTGAATGGCAACAGATTTAACTGCTTTAGACTTTTATTTATGGGGACGGATTAAATATCTTGTTTTTGCCGCTTGGCCCACTACTCGAGAAAACATGGTCTAGAACAGCGATACTCAACCTTTTTCTTTTCTGGGCCACATAGTAGCCATGGCAACAGCTTGCGGGCCGCAATCAGTGTGTTTCATTGGGAAACGGGAATACTTAAATGGTGAATAGAGGTAAATGAGGCGGTTCTAGACATACTGAATTTATTGCCCCAACGATTTTTATAACCGAGTTAAAGGGTGTTTTACCGATTTTGCCCATTTTTTCTGGACCCATAACTTTGGAACAGCCTTGTATATTTTTTTGAGATTTGGTACACATATGTCACATTTAGAACCCAAACCGCCCAACTACCAATCACAAGAAAAATCCAGACCCGGATTAAACATAATTATAAATTCATTTTGACCTTGAAATAACATCCTGTATATTGAAATTTTCAAAACTCGTTTGCACATTTAAAGAGAGCACAAAAAACTAATTTTAATGGTTCGCTTCTATCTTTTGTGCAGAAAATTTAATGACTTTAATTTAGAAATTATGTCAGAATTTTTAAGAACTTGATACTCGAACTTGCAAAACAAAAATATCGATATAATTTCAAAATTAATGTCATTAAATTGTCTGCGCAAAAATTTGAAGCGAGCAATTAAACTTAGTTTTTGTGCTCTTTTCAAATGTGCTAACGAATTTTGAAAATTTTGATATACAGGGTGTTGTTTCAAAGTCAAAATTTAAATTTTTTTTTGTTAATCCGGACCTGAATTTTTCGTGTGATTACTAAATGAGTCGTTGCAATGTAGTAAATAAGTATTGATTATTTTTAAAATAGGTATGTGTTCACTAACTTTAATAATTTATTATTAAAAGTTAATAATGCCTGCTTTTTAATCAGATTTCTTAAAAATTTCAATATAATTTCAAAATTAAAGTCATTGAATTGTCTGCCTCACGCACAAACACGCCTCAAACACATCGGCACACTATCAAATAATTTGAAAAATACGTGAAATTTAATAAATAATCTGATCGTTTACAGGGCCCTTTAGTTAGCCTTCGGGCCGCATAAAAACGCTAGAGGGCCGCATGCGGCCCGCGGGCCGCAGGTTGAGTATCACTGATCTAGAATCTAGAGAATACGAAACGCCATTCAAAGCATTGCGAAAGCAGAAATTGAGACTGCTGTTCAATATACTCTTGAAAGAGTAAATGCTTGCATCGAAAATGATGGGCAACAATTTGACCATTTAGGTCGTCACTAAGTAAGTAGTTGCTTTTATTTCTTTGTTATATTTTATAGTGTTGTTTGTCTTATTGTTGTTTTAATAAATTATGTAAGTTTACATCTAGAAAATGTTTCTTTGTTTTTTCCATAGCACACTACTTTTCCTTAACTCCGTTTACCGGTGACATTAACAGTTGTTTAAAATTTACAAATTTCTCAAAATATCTCGAGATAGAAAAAAGGTATCGACATGCGGTTTTCGGTATTATGTTGCTAATTTGGTCTAATTTTGTAATACAGGATTAAAAATGCATACTTGTATTTAATATTCTCCAAAGAAAACTAGATTTCCGAAAATAATTAAATAACGCCTACCAGCTGGCATATTACTTATTATGCTATTTCGAAAATAAGACACTTACATTGACGAAAAAGAGCTGTTTTCAACAAGACCAAGTATGCAAAATTCGATTTAACAGAACCAGACTTACAGCCATTTTTTTCATAAGAAGGTTCCCACTCACCCCCACCTCTTATTTGCAAAGGTAGACTAAAACTTGTGAAATCAAATATGCGCAGAATTTTATGAATTTTGATTTTTTAATTTTTGATATTCAATTACGCCCTCTAGCGGTGGACCTACAATTATGAAAATAATTTCCAGGCTTTTTCCGAGGCAACTTCTATTATAAATATTTTTTCTCAAAGCTGTACTATAAACGGTTCCTGAGATTTGGCCGAGAGCCATTCTTATTGGGACACCCGGTACAGCGTACAAAGTTAGCAGATACTTCTAACATTTTTTATTGTAGTAAATGAAATTTAAAAACCTGGGATAGCTCATCGTACACACATCTTCTTCTTTAGGTGCCGTATCTGTTGTATTCAGACGTTGGCCGTGATCATGTTATCAATTTCCTGAAACCTTTCTCTATCGGGTGCTGCGCGAAATGATTCTTCTACTGTGGAGCCACACCATTGTCTAACATAACGCAACCATGGAAGCTTCTTTCGACTAATCCATCTCTTTCCCGCAACTTTTCCTTGTATTATAAGGCGAAGATGTCCATTCCTAACTCACTTGCCATTAAAAAAGGCTGTTCACAACATGTCTGCAGCTAATTAAATTAACAGTTTTTTGATTTTGATCACGTGGTTCGCAGAGATGACGAAAATTTAGATCTATTTTTTTCTGAAAATACTTCTTGAAGCTAGACTTTGGATGAATCAGGAACACTTAATAAAATAAAGGCACAGGGGATAAAATAATATAGGCATGTAATTTAATATTTTTATGGGCATATTTTTATTTTATTTTTTTTATACGAGAAAGTTATAGGAGAATGTTAGGAGAGAAGGTTATAGGAGAATGTTAACAAAATAAATCAGAACCTTGAACAAGGAATATTTGTACAGCGTGTAATGCGCCTCTACGTAAAAATTGTTTTCTACCACAACTTTCACAAAAAGTATGTATTGTAAGTATGAATGTAGCTTTTTTTAATTTTGAATATACATATCAGTAAAGAAAAGTTTTTTCTTTCCTGACATGATCTATTTATTCTATCCTTCAATACTTATAGAACATATATGACGAAAATTCAATCGCTTTGTTAGGTCTCCACCTCTAGTTATTCTAAACCCTTTTATTTCGCTGCAATGAAATCAGTAACGAAAGGGTTAAACTACGTGTGGAGTTCGATCAATGTCATCTCGATCTTTATTTTTCCTTAGACTAATCATAAAGATAAATGCAAGAAATAAACTTCATTGTCAAGTTGTGAGATTAGTAGTGGTTGGTTCGTTTCTTTCTATATACCCCTGGGCCCCATCCGACATGACACACCATTAATTTCCCATAACTTTGTGTCATTAACAGGGACTGTAATCGCTGTTTTATTTCCAACTTCTGCTGTATCTTTGAGTCGAGTCTTTGAGATATTTGTTTTCTGTGATTACCTACACTATGTAACATAATAAAAATTTATTTTCAAAATCACAATTTAATATGTTAAATAGGGTACCTTAATTATGGTAGGGGAGCCCAAGCGGGGATTTTTGCAGTAACTCGAGCGCGTCAGATTATCATATGGGGAGAAAGCTGGTACCCTGTAGATGTACCTCTACCATATGTTGGCTCTAAACATAGAGGAATTCGTTAAGCGGGGACCGAAAAATAAAATTTATCCTTAGAAGAACTCGAAATCGTCAGATTAAGATAAGGTAAGTTAAGTACATGCAAAACAGTGAACATTTCAAAAATCTGACGATTTGCCATTAAAAAATGCTGTTCACAACATGTCTGCAGCTAATTAAATTAACAGTTTTTGATTTTAATCACGTGGTTCGCAGAGATTACAAAAATTTAGATCGATTTTTTCTAAAATACTTCTTGAAGCTAGACTTTGGATGAATCAGGAACACTTAATAAAATAAAAGCACAGGCGATAAGATAATATAGGCATGTAATTTAATATTTTTATGGGCATATTTTTATTATATTTTTTTTATAGGAGAAGGTGCTTTAGATGTTAACAAAATAAATCAGAACCTTGAACAAGGAATATTTGTACAGCGTGTAATGCGCCTCTACGTAAAAATTGTTTTCTACAACATCTTTCACAAAAAGTATGTATTGTAAGTATGAATGTAGCTTTTTTTTAATTTTGAATATACATATCAGTAAAGAAAAGTTTTTTCTTTCCTGACGTGATTTATTTATTCTATCCTTCAACACTTATAGAATTATATGACCAAAATTCAATCGCTTTGTTAGGTCTCCAGCTGTCAACAAATATCATTAAAGTCATTATAACCCTTTTATTTCGCTGCAATGAAATCAGTAACGAAAGGGTTAAACTACGTGTGGAGTTCGATCAATGTCATCTCGATTTTTACTTTTCCTCAGACTAATCATAAAGATAAATGCAAGAAATAAACTTCATTGTCAAGTTGTGAGATTAGTAGTGGTTGGTTCGTTTCTTTCTATCTACCCCTGGGCCCCATCCGACATGACACATCATTAATTTCCCATAACTTTGTGTCATTAACAGGGACTGTAATCGCTGTTTTATTTCCAACTTCTGCTGTATATACCGAGTCTTTGAGATATTATGTTTTCTGTGATTATCTACACTATGTAACATATTAAAAATTTAATTTCAAAATCACAATTTAATATGTTGAATAGGGTACCTTAATTATTAGTGTAGCGGTTATATACTACGGCTATTCTCTACGATATAAATACTGCGAGGCATAATATTCTAAGATACGATATAAGGTCGATTTGCACCGATCTGTTTAATGGATAAAAATTATTGGATATGTAATTTATAATGTTAACAATTACAAAAAACAAGGGTTGCCCGATCTAATCTTGTTCTAACTATAATTCAGTAATGATTAAAAATTACATTTTTTTTTAAATATTTAAAAAAAATTCGACCCGGGCAGATAGTATTTCAGATTTTTTAGGTAATTCTAAACAAAAAATGTCTTTCGTAATTTTTCTCTGAAGTTGATCGTTTTCTAGTTATAAACAATTTAAAACTGAAAAAAGAACGAAACATGACGATTTTCAAGGCTCAAAAACATAGGTATAACATATCATTTTTGAAATTCCTAAGTATCTAAATTCAAGTTCAAACCTTATTCTATCAGTTTTTGATAAGTCTTTTGGACCTTTTTCATTCTGAAACATTGTTTTCGAGTTGTTAATGTCCGTCTCCCCATAAGAAACCTTCCTGAAACATGTTATGAGTATTTTAAAGATATAAAAATTGGTGTGGAGAAAGACGACAAAAATAAAAAGGTGATGGTTCGAAAATTATGGTCCTATTGTTTATATCTTTGCCGTAAATGCCGGTAAACTTTGACCGGTTGTATCTCAGAAACCACTCATTACAATTAAACCACTTTTTTTCTTTTAAAAGTTCCCTGCCGCTTTTTTCCCAACACCGTTTTCATGATTTAGTTTAATTTAATATTTCCCGAGATATTCTATTTGTTTATAAACCAAAAATTGTTTATAATTTTAAAATATTCATGAGGCCGCTTAAATAGTCCAATTTCAATTCTGTAAAGTACATTAGATAGGTACAGTGTCGTTTTATACAAAAATCATAGTTATTCTTATGTATCATAACTATTGTGGTAATTATAGCGACCGTAAATTTTTTAATTAACAATTGAATTGTTGCTAAAATGTTCATTCAATTGCCATCGGCTTCTGGAATTATAATTTATACGAAAAGAGCTTTTATATTACCAGGTTATTTAATTATTGATAAACAATTACTTATCTAAAATTTTAGTTGAAAATTGAAAGATTTTGTTGGAAAACCCCGTATTTTCCGGCGAAAATTTTCGTCGAAGTAAATCGGGAAAAACACGTCTCTATGCAGAATTTAATTACGGTGAATTTTTATTTGAGTGTTTTTGGTGTAAAGTTAAAATCTTTAGAGGTATAGAGCAAAAATTGAATAAAGCACGATTTTCAGGCGCCATTTTGTTTATAAAAAAAGTAGCACACAATCTGCGGACTTTGCATATCTATATTATTATTATATACAAGCATAAGATTCGATTCCAGCAATAAAATTGCTGGTAAATAACTTTTCCTTGTATTTTGCTAATTAGCCCAGAGTATGTCTGTAAAAATTTGCCAGCGTTGGCTTATTTTTCAATGTTTTTCTTTGGTTTTTTATTTGAATGTTATTTGAATAATTAATTATACACGATATGCGTATTTTAATTCAAAAATAAAATAGTTGTACCACAGTTTAAAAAAAATCACAAAAATGTGCTTGAAATGTTGAATTGAAACCATACCCTCCCCTTGAGAGAAAACGCATAAAAGTACATAGCTACTTTTGAGTTAGTTTCCTTGCATTTGTCTTCTGTTCTTTTTAACGGATAATAGTAACTTTTTACATCATGTAGTTAAATTTTCATCAACTGTAACCACGGTTAAGTGCAGGAGCAATGGGGAAAATCCGGTACAAACGTTAAACTTTTGTTATATAGCGTATAAATTTTCATTGCTTCAGTATTACCGGAAATACATTTTTGTTAGCACGGTTTGTTGTTATTTGCACACGGTGTCTTCAAAGCGGCAGTAAAATTTCTATTAATGCAAAACTCTAATCTTTCCTGAATATTTCAGTAGTTTACTATATATTTTTATTGGTACTCACTACCTACTACATTGCTTTGTTTATTGTCTAGCTTTAACGATGTAGGAAGTCGTTTGATATTTTCAAATATTTCCGCAATCTATTTCAGCATATTTTTACATTCGCTAGTAACTAAGTAAGTATTGAGAGTAAAGTACTGAATTTTTTGAGGTATTGAGGTTAGATCCTTAGATCGTACTATCATTAGATCATGTTCATTTTTGAAATTCTTAAAATGTTTTTAACGTTTTGTTTCTTGTTTTGAATTAAAAAATGACTCATAGATACTAATATAATAAACGTTCTAACAAATGTGCAAACGGATTTTGAAAATTTCAATATACAGGGTGTTGCTTCAAGGTCACAACTACTTTATATTTTTTTGTTAATCCGGACCTGGATTTGTCTTGATAATACTAAGTGGGTCGTCCAATGTAGTAATAAGTAAAAGAAAGACTAAGTTTTTCAACCTAATAAAAATAGCTTCTACAGTAATATGCTTCTACAATATGCAAGCCAGATGGATGTGCAGTGAAAACAAAAGGGAAGGAATTCTACACTATGCAATTCACAAACCCCGTCTGCAGCTTGGTAAAGTTCCAACGGAAAATGGGCCTAGTTACTCTATAGGAGTAATACTAATATAAAATAAAAATGTATACCATTTTTATTCAGTTGCGAAGCCACAACCGTCTTAATTTTTACTTAGATTAGAGAGTGCAGCCAGCACTCTTATCAACGATTTCACCTCTTGTTAGAGGCTCTTCAGAGAATGCATGAGCAGTAATAAGTATTGATCATTTTTAAAATAAGTATTTATTGATTAACTTTAATAATTTATTATTAAAAGTTAATTATACCTGCTTTTTAAGGTCAATATGATTTCAATATGATTCTAAGTTCTTAAAAATTTCAATATGATTTCAAAATTAAAGTCATTAGAGTGTCTGGTCAAAAAATTGAAGCGAATCATTAAACTTAGTTTTTTGTGCTCTGTTCAATGATGCAAACATCTTTTGAAAATTTCGATGTACAGGGTCTTGTTTCAAGGTCACAATGAATTTATATTTTTTCTTAATCTGGACCTGGATTTTTCTTGTGATTAGTAGTTTGGATTCTAAACGAGACATATTACGTGTACCAAATATCAAAAAAATATATACAAGGAGGTTCTAAATTTATGGATCCAGAAAAAAATGGGCAAAATCGATAAAACACCCTGTAACTCGGATATGAAAATATCATTTTGGTCGCAGTTGAATTCCAAACTACTCATGTTTTTGTAAATCTTTTTAGGCGATCATTTTTTACGTCTGCATGTGCTTTCTGAACAGATACTTAGCGTATGTTTTCAGAGGAAACTGATAAATATCCAAACTATCAAAATCAGTATACAAAAGGCTAGAGCAAATTTTAACAAAATGTGAAGAGTGCTCCTCTGCACAAGAGATTTGAAGGTGGAGCTAAGAGTTAGGTTAGCTAGGTGCAACGTTTTCTCGACTTTTCTTTTATGGAATGGACGCTTGGACCTTCAATGCGGCATCAATGAATATCTAGAATCATTCGAGCCGTATAAAAGATAGTTGGTGTATAAAAGAATTCTGAAAATATCGTGGACCGAAGACAGAACCTGTCATAAACAAAGGAGTTCTGAGAAAGATGAATCAAGAAATGGAAATCTTGAATAGGTACAATCAAAACAAGACAATTGGAATATCTCGGATATATTACACGTGGAGAGAGATACAATTTGCTTCAATTGATTATGCACAGAAAGATTCAAGGAAAAAGAAGCAGAGAGAGACGTGGCTGCGCAACCTGGGAGAATGGTACGTTTGTACATTAAATAAACTTTTCAGAGCAGCCATCTCTAAAGTAAGAATAGCTACGATGATTGACGACATACGTCGCAGAGAAGGCGCTTGAAAAAGACGATCAGAGTTAACTTATAAATGATTCACATTACTTATCAGGATCACTGATTGCTTATGTGTTGTAGCAACACCAGTATGTACCAATAAATGTTACTTAATTTTTCTGTCAGTTTTCCCGTTCATGCATTTTTTTTTGTTTTTTTTTTAATGTGTGTAACTTCAAAAATAAACGTTTGTGTTCATTTCTTTCCTTCTGTAAAACGATTGCTTCAGAGAAAAGTCATGCTTGAGCTTTATTGCATGATATATTAAAGGTAGGGGGGGGGGGGGGTATGGTTTGAAATATTTAATTTTTTTTATTATTTTAAATAAAGGTGCATACTTTCTAGAATACTCTCTCTGAAAATTTCAAAATAATCAGAGTAAAATTACCAGAGATACAGCGTGTTGAATATCCCTACGTTCGACTCGCTTTGCCCGACTTCGCGCCAGCACGCTTGAGCGTAGTTAGAAACGTTAAACAACTGTTCGCCTTCTCTTTTGTAGATTACTCCTCGATTCAAAAAACATATTCCAATGTGCATTACTTTACGATTTGGTAGACAAACTTTAAACACATTTTTCTCAAAACTGCTTTTTCAAATGCGGTGGACATTGTAACTGAAAAACTACTCGGCCGATCTACCTGATATTTTGCACAAACTTTCTTTAGACATTTCATGAGGTAACAACGTAGAGATATTTTTCTTTCTTTGCTTATTTTTTGTTCAACAATAATAAATCTGTTGATTTTCACAAAATTTTTACCAAAAATCTCATTTTTTGATTTCTGAGTGATACCAAAAATTCAAAAATCATTAAAAATAAAAAATACTCGACGTTGTGACCTCGTGAAACTCATACACTAATTAAATCTTTTTGAATTTTTTGTTTCGTATGATCTAGTGACGAGTTCTGATGTCCACCGCAAAATCCATTTTTTTGTGAGCTGCCTGTCAAAATTTGTCACCAATGACTTATTTTTCAATATTTTAGATTGAATTTTTTTCTAAAAATTCTTTGAATTGTACTTAATATGTTTATTTAATTTAAAAATAAAATAATTGTACCATAGCTTCGAAAAAAATTCACAAAAATGTGCTTGATATGTTGATTTCAAACCATACCCCCGCCCCTTAATGCATTATAGGTCTAAATCCCGCGTATGAAAAAAAACTTGATTAATAGCAAGCTGAAAATTTGTTAATAGCTTAAGGGTGTCTAGTCGGATAAACTTTGATATATGGGAACACTGGAACGGGGGCAGTTTTAATTGTGGAACAGGTTAAAAATTTGGAACGGTCATACTACGAAAACGGCACATTTATTTTGTCCGACAGAACAGGCTTAAACTCTCCGAACAGAGATTAAACTCTCATGCAAAAATCAGACTGCTATTTATCACCTGTCATAATTCCTGTCATTTGACATATTCTACATGTTTCACTCATTAAAACGCCCATTTGGTGATAAATAGCAGTCTGATTTTTGCATGAGAATTTAATCTCTGTTCGGAGAGTTTAAATCTGTTCTGTCGGACAAAATACATGTGCCGTTTTCGTGGTCTGACCGTTCCAAATTTTTAACCTGTTCCACAATTAAAACTTCCCCTGTTCCAGTGTTCTCATATATCAAAGTTTGTCCGACTAGACACCCTTAAGCTATTAACAAATTTTCAGCTTGCTATTAATCAACTATTTTTTCATACGCGGGATCCAGACCTATTAACCTTACATCAAATTTGATTAAGTAATGAGAATTCATAATGTGGAGGAATTGTGAAATCGCAAAACCCTAAATACACATTAATATCATACCACATACATAGATTGCAGAAATCTTTGATGTAATGTGAAACTGAGTTTGTGCAATTTTAAGCAAATTTTGATGATTCGTGCTGTGTTTGAGTCGTAAGTTTTTGCGAATTGTAACTTTATGTGCTCAAACAATTTATGAGTTCCTTATAGCTTAATAGAGTTAATACCACTAAACTAAAATAAAATGTATAAACTATAAAACAATATGTCTGCAATAAACCTAAACGTTTCTAGATATAATAGTGTTTTAGAAAGCAAATGCTACAACTTACACTTGTATTAATAAAACATAATATCTACAATAAAGATTGGTACTATTATACGTTTAATTGTCTCTTTACGTCTTTAATTCCAAGATTTCCGCAAATTTATTACGCAACCATAAACTGTAGAAAGTTTTTCTAATAAGTGTAAGTTCATCAACCTGAACTAAATCGTTTAATTGAAATTAAATTTGTTCATCATCGTGTACAAATGCGGTGAGTTTCACTGGTTTTGTCCAAACTGGCTACTTGCTTTTGTTTTTGACTTTCTTCTTCTCAATAAAACATTAAATCAAATTATATAACACAATAAAGTTACGTAACGTTATATTTTTATTTTGGTTTTCTTTTTCACAGCGTTGGATGAATAAAATCTTCAAAAAGATTATCCAACCGCGCCATAATGTCCGAATTATTCCCAATCGTTGAAAAGTGTGTATTAGAAAACCCGTGTGGCAATACTTCACAGCGTCTCTGCCACTCCTTCAACTTCAACAAATGGATATCGCACAGTGTTGCCAATCTGCGGATAATTATCCGATTTGCGTACCTTTTGGAGAGTTGTCGTATCTTCTTCGTACCTTTAAATAAATCGGATATTTGCGGATATTTTTCAATATATCTACCATCGACTAAAACTTTCACATCCATATACATATTCCCAACACCAACAACACATTAATTTTGTTTGGTTCCACACAAATTTTTATAAATAGCCTATACTTGATGAATGTTAGTGACATCCGATACTTTTCATCTTTTGACAAAAGGGACATGTGCCGATTCTTTTGTTTAGAATTTAAATGCACAAGTGCATCCACTTAAGGCATACTAATCCAATTCAAATTTCAAAAACCGTTATACAGTGTGAAAGGCACTTACGGAATAAAATTATCTGTGTCCTTGTTTTAAAGAACTATAAAAAGCGCTGGGACCAGTCGATTTTAATATATATAAATGTGCATTTTTTAAATATAAATTTAAATCTACAGGGTGATTGACGCAAGCCTGGCAGAGTCCATATGTTTTATTTTTATTGGAACACCCTATATATTTTTATATTTTTAAAAGCTGCTTAACAACCTATTATAACGAAATATAATTAAAAATAATACAGGGTGAAATTTTGAAATTAGAAAGTATGGAAACTACTTATGGAATAAAATTGTTTGTGTACTTATTTTAGAAAATTATTAAAAAATGCTGTGACCCGTTAACTTTTAAATTCAAATGGGCGCTTTATAAACATAGATTTAAATATACAGGGTGCGTCACGAAAGTCTAGCATAGTCCATGATCTTTAGTTTTAATGAATCACCCAGTATATTTTTGTGTTATTAGAAGCTAATGTTTTACCTAATTATATTTATGATTTTTTTGGATGAATGTAATGGTACTATGCAGAAAAGAACTTCCGGCACAGAAACGTCACTTTTCTGCACACTAATGTCAGTTATTCTGTGAGAAAATATTAAGTTTGTTAACATAAAATTGTGCAGAAAAATGCATTTGGAATAGTGGTTGTAGAAAAATCTACTTATCTGAAACTAGTAATATCTAGATATCTACTAATTAACTCAAAAATACTTCAAATTTTTTGCCTATAAAAATTATTTAGCCGGACATTAACGTTGAACGCACCACGGGTATTATGGATAATAACTTTGATACCTTAATAACTACAAGACTGTCAAATACATTTCTATTGTTTTAGTTGTAATAAATCTTTAGTTGTTAAAAGAGCGTAGGCGCAAAATTTCGGACCAATAATCTTTAAACTTATTCATTTTTTTCGAATCTTGAGAAAACTAATCAATATTTTTGAAAAATTTGAACGCAGAATGAAAGACATTATTATCGAAGGCTGAAAGTCCCTTAGAATAAACAAAATGTTTCTTTTGAATGAGATATTTGAAATTAAAAATCACACTCAATATTCTCTTTTCCTTTTACACCTGTAACATATTAGAATAAAAATTATAGAAGTCTTCAGATACTTTCGGCCCTCGGTATTAATGTAATCTTTCATTCTGCGTTTAAATTTTTAAATAATACTTATAGCTGTCTCAGGACTCGAAAAAATAATGCATTTTAAAAGCATTGACCAGAAATTTTGCGCCTATGCTTTTAATGTAGCTGTAGCGTTATATTAATAAATTAATATAACGATCCAAATAATGAAATATTTATATTTATTTATTTAGAATTTAACACTTACTATAATACAAAATACGAATAATATAATAATAGTAAGTAAATAGTATTTTCCACCTACCTCTACCGAAAGTATACTTTTCCGGACCTGATTGTAGGGAGCGAAGTTGTACTTTTCCTCCCTAGGGAGGAAAATATTTTTCCTCCCTAGGGAGGAAAAGTAAAAGTGACGTCATGGTATTTCATTCATGAAATATAACTTATTGACGCCCTGTATAATATCTATTTTCTATTACGTAAGTTTCTGTACGTTTTAACGTTTATTTATAAAACACTCTGTATTTTGCAGAATGGTAAAAAACAGTAAATTGTTATTTTGATTTAACAATGTTTACATTATTAATTTGACAGTTGACAGTTATATTGTACGTACTTGTTAGTTTTAGTTCTAATAAATTTTGTTGGTTAGTTACATAAATAAATTAAGTTAAAATGAAAAAATGACTTGTTATTTGAGGAAGGTGGAAAAACCATATGTATAACATGGGAGTAAAGTGCCTTTTCCTCCCTTGAATGATTACTGCCCTCCGCTACGCGTCGGGCAGTAAACTTCATTCTCGGGAGGAAAAGTAGCACTTTCCTCCCTTGTTATACAAATAGCTATTACATACATGAATTAGGTAATAATCAGCTAGGATACAAGATTTTCATCTATAAACGAAAATTTTTGAACTTTGAAATAGAGAATCCAGTATAGTAGATTAAAGGGCCGGTTGCGGTTGTTCGAAGGCTAATCAGAAATGGAATCAACTCATCATTATCAAATATTTAATATTTAATTACTGTCAATGTCAACTTTGATTGGGTTGCTGAAAACATAATTGATTACACTTATAAGATTAGATTAATTAATCAATTATCTTAATAATTGTTACGTTAATTGATAATTAATAATTAATTAATCAATCAATTATGGTAATTATCATAATGATAATTGATTACAATCAACTGATTGGCGTACGAACAACGGATTTTGTTATTTGATGGTTGTTAAGGGGACTAAAAGAATAACATTGGCAACATTGATTTTAATAACAGAATAATTTTTGACCTTGCGTACCTTTTCGTGACAAATCGGATATTTTTCGAGCGATTATCGGATAATCTAGAGAAATGCGATTGGCAACACTGATATCGCATCTAATGTATTACTCACTACAAAGACAACAAATTGGCACGAGCCGCCAAGTTATGACTTAATCAGGGAATTTTCTCGAAACTGAATACCAAGAAATTGCTGACCATATTAATCTTATCCATATTCTAACCGTGGGTATAACAATCCATATATTGACAGAGCTATTTAATAATATCTCTATAAAAGGTATATTTATTAAAATTCCCTAAAAAGGGCTACATCACAAAAGCAGAACTAGTTTTCGATCTGATTACAGATCATCGTCAGTGCTGAACAGGATGCTGATATGCTAAGCCTCAGGTCATCATAATTATCAATATTATTATGTAAACAGCTTTATGTTCATTTTTAATAAAGGGGCTGAGAAAAAATTCTTGAAAAAATGGTTAATTTTAGCCTTCCTAAAGTGTACTAAAGTGTACCTTAAGAAGCCAATGACTACTAAACTATTATACTTAATCTTGAAATCATATCGCCGCCGCCTACGAAAAGTATCACTCCTCAAAATGCCGTTAAGAGTAGAACTTTCAATTAATGCCTCGAAAAATATTATTTTCGATTATATGATTGTAAAAATTATAATCCCTAATAAAGTGTTAGCGAAAAAAATTATTTTTCTACGAGCGTGCAAAAATGTCTACTTTCGCGCACGCATTTTAGTTTAGAAAGTTTCACTTTCCGGCACGCGTGTTACTTTTCCGCACGCGGTTTTTACTTTTCCGCACGCGTGTTAATTTAGGTATGTTAATATGGCCTTAAAGTAATTATAATACATGCAATAAACTAATATTTACATATTATTTACTAATTTATTTCATTATTGTGTTCCTGTTTTAACGAAATTAACGCGACAATTCGATGAAATAAAATTATTTTGACATAATATTCGAAAGTCAAACCGGTAGACAATAACAGTCGTTTTGAATCATCGTCATGGAAACCAAGATCGTCGTCATGCTAACTAATTATATTGAAAGTTTGGTTTTGACAACCTTGTCAAAGAATTAATTTGTGTATGTATTTTCATATTAATTAAATTAATTGATTAAGATTTGGTAATTTTTTAATGACTCTTAGAAAAAATATTGTTCCTAACTCTTGCAGAAAGTCTCTTTTCCGCACTCGACTGCTTGCCGAACTCCCGCTTCGCATCGTTCGGCAAACTGCAGTCGCGTGCGGAAAAGAATGACTTTCTGCACTTGTTAGGAAAATAACTATTTTTGAGGAGTATCAGCAAAAAACATCATTTCTATTTGTGGGTCCACGAAAATTATAATTACTAAAAAGTTCTCAGAAATAATTGTTTTCGTCAGTAGAAACAGAAACAGAAAGGGAAATAATTGTTTTCGTCTGCATCTATTATGAACTAAATATTTTCGTTAAAAATATTTTGGGAGGTATAATCTTCGCGGACACGCATATAAAAAAAATTGTATCGCCAACACTTATCAAATAGTTATTATTTTCACTGGAAATGTATTAGGAACCACATTAATCATACAGTAGGAAAAATGAAAGAATACCCATGAACGAACATATAAAACACGCTGTATTTTCCTGTCACAGTGTCACACAAAAAATTGGCCAGCGCAAGTACATGTAATAATTATTATTATATGTATGTAGTTGCGCTGGGAAATTTTCTTTGTGACACGGTGACAGGAAAATACAGCGTGTTTTATATGTTCGTTCATAGGTATTCTTTCATTTTTCCGACTGTAGGTACAGCGACATATATCTTTTAAATATATTTAGGTACTAAACTAAACAATAATAATCACTATCTTGCACTATACGTGCAAGGGTGCCCCAAGGCAGAGTGCTGAGCCCATATTTGGAGCCGATCTGTACAGTTGCTATCTGAACAATTAACGTAACTGACCTGACTATCTTCACCGATGACATCGCGATTGTAACATTAGACAACGTAGAAGCATCACAAAAAATTCAGAACCACTTTAATTCGCTTCAGAGGATTGAAATTAAGGATGCATATCACAGCAAAAAGCACTCGTTTAATCTACTCAATACTATTTGCAATGTGTAGATGTATAAAAATGGTTTATTAATTTTTTTTTAAATGATATCGTTACTGGCTACTGGATAGCGTTACCAGGTGTCCCGATTTGCGCGGGACGTCCCGATTTTAAGGGGTCTGGAGACGCGTACCGATTTGTACCTGATCGGGACACTAAATGTCCCGATTTTCACCCACGAAAACCAATTTACGAAACCAAAATATAATTTTAATAAAAAATAAATAATTTACTTAATCTACGTTTTTTTTGTAATTTCGTCTGATTATTATTATTATGTAGGATTAAATACAGATTATAGAAACACCTTGTAGTCCAGTAAATGAACTGGAAATACGGCAATACCGTGTAATTTTCAGGATCAATTCCGAATTGCATAAAAATTTGGACGGCTTATGCCGTTGGTTGCTTTTGCTCGGGAGGTGGCAGTCACTCCCTACTTGGGGGGTGAAAAACGGAAAACGGATTTTAGTTCTATAGAATTTTAACTTAGTTAATACTTTTCGAGTTATTTACGATTGAAAATGTTTATTTTTCGACAAAAAATCACGTTTTCAGGCGATTTTCACAAATAACTCAAAAAGTAAGTATTTGGTCGAAAAAAATATTCTTAGCAAAAATGTAGCATAATATAAAAAAATTGTGAACTCATAAAGTCTATAGACCCAGCAAATGCAAAGTTGTAGCTCATGAAAAATACGTTCTTATTCGTCAAATTCCAAATCAAATATTTCAACGTGAAATAACCAAGAAATGAAGCACTTTTCGGGAAACCCCAATTAAAACTTTTTTATTAAAGCTTTATTTTTATGTTTTAAAAAAGTTTCTTGCAACAAAACTAAGAGGGTTATGCTCAAAACCAAGTTGACTCCTTTTTTTTGGTAAAAAAATCGTGAAAATCTCACCCTACTTAGCACCCCAAATGAAATTAATCGTTACCGCTTTACAAACAATTTAATTTACTTATGTATTTTTTCATGATTGAAAGGGCCTGAACGAGTCACTAATCACGAGTGTATGCAAAATATGAACAGCCATATTTGAACCAATTTTGGTCTAACAGGAAAACAAAATTAATCATATCATATTTATAAAAGTAAAACCTACCTACTTTTTACTCCTTGAGATTTTTAGTATCCCTAATACTTTTTAAGTTATTTTGAAAAAAGAGCATTTTCCAATATTTTAGGAAATTTTTTTTTATTATAAAACTAATTTTTTTCAAAACCAAGCACTCCCAACCGGTAAACCTTACAGATCGTATAAACAATACACATATAAAGTAAATGGTAAAGCGGTAACGTTTAATTTTATTTACGGTGCTTAATAGGGGGAGATTTTCACGATTTTCTTTTTACTAAAAAAGGTGCCATCTTTATTTTGAGCGTACTCGCTTAGTTTTAATGCTAGAAACTTTTATATAAAACAAAATTAAAGATTTTTTTAAACACTAAAAAGTTTTTGCTTAATTTTTTGGTTATTTCAAGTTGAAAAATTCGATTTGGAATTTGACGAACAAGAACGTATTTTTGATGAGCTACAAATTTGCGTTTACTGGTTTTATAGACTTTCTGAACAAACAATTTTTTTTTGCTTTTTTAAGAGCTACATTTTTGCTAAAAATATTTTTTTCGATAAAATTACTTGAAAAGTATTGACTTAGTTTAAAAATTATATAGAACAAAAGTTTTATAGAGTTAGTCAGTTGATCCATTTTGGGACTTACTTTAAAAGCGCGTTTTTTTACCCCCGAGAAGGGGTAACTGTAACTGTCACCCCCCCAAGTAAAAGCAACCAACGGTACAAGTTCAACTTTGAAGTAGACAGTAAGTAGAACCTAAACTAGATTTTCATGCAATTCGGAGTTGACTCTGAAAATTACTCTCCAAAACGGTCATTTACTGGGCTATTGTTGTTTATTTGTCCCGATCTACAACCCTAAATCCCGACTTGTTTTTGCTTATGTACCGATTAAAAATAAATCGGACCTGGCAACACTACTACTGGATATCATTTAAAAAAAATTAATAATCCATTTTTATACATCTACACTTACACATTGTAAATAGTATTGAGTAGATTAAAAGAGTGCTTTTTTGCTGTGAATCCTCTGAAGCGAATTAAAGTGGTTCTGAATTTCTTGTGATGCTTCTACGTTGTCTAATGTTACAATCGCGATGTCATCGGAGAAGATAGTCAGGTCAGTTACGTTAATTGTTCAGATATCAATCAGCTGTACAGATCGGCTCCAAATATGGGCCCAGCACTCTGCCTTGGGGCACCCTTGCACGTATAGTGCACGGTAGTGATTATTATTGTTTAGTTTAGTAACCTAAATATCTTTAAAAGATATATATGAGCTCAAGATTAAGTATAATAGTTGAGTAGTCATAGGCTTTTTAAGGTACTAGTACACTTTAGGGAGGCTAAAATTAACTATTTTTTCAAGCAGTTTTTTCACTACGAGGTTCCAGCCATTCTCGCTACGGAGCATCAGTTTAAAACTCTCTATTGCAAATATCATACCTATGTATGTGTTATAGTCAAAGCCCGAATTTCAGGCCCTCCTAGGTTTGACTAGGCAATCCTCAGGTCTGACTGACGGTCTTAGTCAAAGCCCGAAATAAATTACAGTTTCGGCCTTTGACTAGTCAAACCTAGGAGAGACTAAGTTGTTTAGGCAAAGGTCGAAATTTAATTTTATAAAATCGGGGTTTGACTAGTCAAACCCCGATCAGCTATTAAAATGTCTTAATTTGTTAGATTAGGCTTAATAAAACGTCATTTTTTAATTTTAATGTTTACTATTTTTATATTGTTATTAAAATAAAAAAAAATGTGTTTATTCTTACATGTTGAGGTATTATGGCATTTAGAGTTGCGCAATACGTTTACCTTTTACACTTACATAATTTTGAAGAGCATTTCTTATTGCAGTAGCATTTTGCCTGGTCTTCAAAATTTATAATCTTTTTTAATAATTTCTCTTAGAGATAGCTTAACATCTGGAACATCCTCTAAATTAAGAAAATTCTCTTTGCATTCTCCTATTTGATTTTTTGAAAAAAGTGTTGTTTTATCTTGTATGATACTCACAATACTTCGAGCATCTCCTTTGGCTCTATCAAAGCTGGGGATATGTATTGTTAGTTTTTCTGATTGAAATTGGAGGAAATTTTTTTCACTAAATTGTTTCATAGCATTAGCCTGGTTATGAAGACCTTTAATTGCCTTTCCTTTATTTATTTTAATCTTTTTTGTCTGTGCCCAATGCATACATGTAACTTTTCTTTGGTTTGACCATATATATTCTTTGTCAAACCAAATTACGTGTAAATAATAATCAAACTGTTCGCTCAACTCAGACACATTTTGACAGATTCAGAGTAGGAAACGTACATCACAAAATTTCCTACCTCACAATATTAACAGCTTAAATAAAGTTTCATTAAAAAAAGAAGGATTATTGGAAATATTGGGAGTGTACACTAATCTCATATAATTCTGTGGAATCTATTTCCTCAAAATATTTTTATTCTGTGTAAAAAATTTAATATTTTTAAATATAAAATGTTAAATAATTTTTTCATTTGTTATGGTGTAAATAAATTCAAATTATTTAAAAAAAACTGTAACAATACCTATCCCCGCACCCCGCAGCTTTGATAGAACCAAAGTAAATGCTCGAAATATTTTGAGTAACATACAAGATAAAATAATTGACGGTTTATATAGAGTTGGTACGAAATACGGAAAAATAAACAAACTTTTTTTAAGAAATCAAATAATAAGAGAATGCAAAGAGAGTTTTCTTAATTTCGAAGATGTTCCAGACCCAGGCGTTAAGCTGTCTCTAAAAGAATTTAGTACAAAAGATTCTAAATTTGGAAGAAAAGGCTTTATAAAATGCTACTGCAATAAGAAATTCTCTTCAAAATTATGTAACTGTAAAATGTCTAACGCATTGTGCAACTCTAAATGCTTATTTTAATTACGACAATATAAAATTTTATACGACATTAAAATTAAAAAATGACGTTTTATTAAACCTAATCTAACACATTACGACATTTCAATGGCTTATCGGGGTTTGACTAGTCAAACCCCGATTTCACAAAATTGAATTTCGACCTTTGCCTGAACAACTTAGTCTTTCCTAGGTTTGACTAGTCAAAGGCCGAAACTGTAATTTATTTCGGGCTTTGACTAAGACCGTCAGTCAGACCTGAGGATTGCCTAGTCAAACCTAGGAGTGCCTGAAATTCGGGCTTTGACTATAACATATGTATATTCCGCACTCCTGTCTCTTCTTACCACAACGTTTTCTATGAAGGAATGGTGTCATCAGTTTACATTTGTGTGTTATTGTTATACAATTTTTTTATTAGAATTTCGATTATTAACAGTTATACAATATAATTTTACATTGACATTTCCCTTATTCACAGATATATGACGCAGACTGAATAATGGTGGCCTATGCGAGTGTGGAAATCAACGGGATATGGAACACAGTTACTGGAACGAGAAACTGAAACGACCAAAATGAAGAAGGTCAGGCGTCACAGGTGGGAGCCATTTTATGTAACGATAAAACGCGGACAAAGAGTGACTCTAGGTGGAGATAAGCTAATTGTAACACAAGAACAATACGAAGGCCTCGTTGCTCATTCTCGGGAGAGTCATGGGGTTGGTATGGATACGGATAGCAGATTATATATCCAAAAAGGTCCTAAAAATTCCTTCTTATCTGGTCGGCAAGAAAGAAACAGCAAAGCAAGAGGATTGATGACATAATAATGAGGCAGCATCTGTATGCATGCCCGGCAATAAACCCGGAAAGAGAAAAAAATAAAAAATGACTTACCCCAAAATGTGAGTTCTCGACACAAAACTAATTACTTAACATTATTTGTAGTCTTCTTCTTCTTCTTCTTCTTTTTGTATAGACATGACTCTGTCTGTTTTTTCAATGCGCCTCTAGTAAGTTGCCGTTCCATCGTTTTCGTGGTCTTCCCACTGATCGTCTTCCTATTGGGAAACCGTCTCTCGCTGTCCTGACTACCCTATTTGTTGTCATTCGGCTTATGTGGTCATTCCATTCTATTCTTCTGTTTCTTACCCAGTTATTAATGTTATCCACCTTGCATCTCCGTCGTATATCTGTACTTGTAGCTCTGTCCCATAGAGTCTTACCATCGATTTTTCGAAGGGTTTTCATCTCCGCTGTTTCGAGCCATCTTTTTGTCCTCTCCGTGTCGGGACGTGTTTCTGCCGCGTATGTCATTATTGGTCGGATGACTGTTTTGTATTTCTGCCTTTCATTTCTTTTCCGATATTTTTATTTCTCCATATTGTGTCATTCACGCAACCTGCGGCTCTGTTTGCTCTATTCACTTGATCTTCCACTTCTGTTTCGAGCCTTCCGCAGCTAGATAGTGTGATGCCTAGGTATTTAAATTCCATCACTTGTTCTATAATTATCTGACCTTCCAGCTCCAATTTACATCTTATTGGATCTGCTGTTATAACCATGCATTTTGTCTTTTTTGAGGAAATTAACATGTTAAATTTTCTGGCGATTATGTTGAATTCGTGCAGCATACGTTGTAAATCATCTTCACTTTGAGAGATTAGTATTGCATCGTCCGCATAGCAGATTATTTTAAGTTGTTTTTCTCCCATTTATCCTTTTTTAGTTCTTACTTTTTTTATCATTTCATCCATGATCAGGTTGAACAATAAAGGTCTTATCCCAATTCCAGCTTCAATTGGGTCAGTTAGTTCATCTTCCACTTTTACTTTTATTGTGTTGTTCTGGTAGATGTTTTCTATCGTTTTAATTATTCCCAGAGGTACCTCTCTCGAGTATACGCTGTGAGCTCGTACGTAGAGGGGATATTTACAAATTCGCGAGCGCCAGTAGTGACAAGTCTGTAAACGTTTACCGGAAATTTGACATAAATGTCAAAGTGATTAATTTAAAATTAAAATTAAAAACATTAATTATAAAAAATATTAGTTAGTCAAAGCTGTGGTATATATTTTTACCTTAAATATACTTACGTTTTAAATACTGCATTTAAGTTTTCTTAATGTTCCTTAACATGTAATTATCAATTAATCTATTAATCTTAGCGCCATCTACACGATAATTGTGAAAGTATCCGAAGTAAGAAATTCATATTTTATCAATAGAACGTCAAAATGATTAGCAAAATCTTAAAAAAATCGATTACAATTTAATTACTTTTTTGCGTTGTAAATATTAAGCGATAACAATTAAATAATAAATTTAAAAATTACCGGTGAAAGTTGAATAGTAATCCGCTAGGAGCGACACCAGCGAAGCTCAGAGCGTATAACAAGTGGATAACGTCCTCTAATGTGACCCTGTCAAATGCTTTCTTAAGGTCCACGAAACATAAATATGCCGGTTTGTTGTATTCCAACGATTTCACTTGAACGTGCCTCATTATAAATATAGCGGCAGTGCATGACCTTCCCGACCTAAAACCTTGTTGTTCTTCTGCTAATGTTATAATTTCATTCAATTTGTTTGTTATCACTTTTGTTGTCAATTTTAATGTTGTGTTTAATAAGTTAATCCCTCTGTAATTCTCCGGGTCTGATTTGTCTCCTTTTTTGAAGAGAGGTATTAGGATGCTTGATCTCCATTCTTGTGGTATTCTGTTTTGTTCTATTATTTTTTGTATTAATTTTAATAGTTGTTTAGTTAAATATTGTCCTCCGTACTTTAGGAGGAGATTATTTGGAGTCAAATGAATAAAATCTTGGCATCTGAGTGTTTATACCCTATAGCCAGACAGCTAAGAAAATGTTAATATAAACATTTTTTAATAGGTAATTAAAGTGCGTAGGGTAAGGAGCGTAGGGTGCCTAGGAGAAATAAAGTGCATATGTGTTTATAATACTAAATCGGGTACACGGCTGAAGTATTATGCACTTTTTAACTATCTTGGTACAGCACAATCAAAATTTTGAGGGCAGTTATTACTAGAAAATGTAAAAATTGTAAGATCATTTAGAAAAGACAATTCTTTGTTTTAAGTTGATGATTAAGAGTTGTCTGTTTTTAGTTGTTTTTTCAGAGGCTCCATAATCAAACTTCATGAGATATATTCTAATCTTTAAATATATTCTAATATTTAAATATTATTGCTCTAAGCATGATGAACTACAAGTAAATATTTTCAGAGGAACCCTCGTAGAACATACACATACTAACATTATTAATTTTTATGTATCTTACTATTTTGTTATTTGCTTCACCTTTATGTGAAATAGCATCAATGGAATGTTACAGTAAAAGGGCAACCGCATGTTTTCATACAATAGTTATGATTATAAGCATTTCCAGTCTGCATAATATATGTTTCGATTAAAATTACGTCAGAACAATTTACAAGTTTTCTACTGAAATATGTAACTTATGCACTGAATAATATACAGTGTGGAAGGCACTTATGGAATAACATTATTTCTGTCCTTGTTTCAAAAGCGTGCGTTACTACAATTGTTATTGGAAGGAAAAATAGAAGGTCAACGTGGTCAGACAGTAAGTTGATTTGGATGCACAAACAGAAAACAGTTTTTGTAATAGAGGTTGATATAAATAGATTTACCAGTTTAATCGCACAATTTCGATAAAAGACAATACTGCAAGAAGAGGACGAATTACGAACTGCAAAGCATTAGTTGGTGAGACTGTGAGCCAACAACAGTTGGGTTGCTTCCAGGGAAAAAAGTAAATCGAAACCAAAATATCGAAGGTGGATGTTAACAGATGAGAAAAACATGTTATTCGGGGCAAACAGCAGAAACAATAATTTATATACAGTGTATCCTAAAATTACTTCAAAGAAAAAAATCTAACGGATTGAGGTACAGAGAAAAGGTAGGCCGCTCTAAGAATCCTCTGCGTCTGTTTGTTTACTAGCAGGTATTGAACGAAACAAGTAATAAAATCAAAACAAACAATAAACTAATTACAACACCTGCTAATGCCTTCTGATAACTCTAATATGGAAAGAAGGTGGACTTTCTCAATAGGCGCAATAATACACAAATTCAAATTAATCTGATTGGTAAATATTTCAAAAACGAAACAAAGGAGATATATAGGTAACAACAAAAATACAAGGTAAAAATACAAGGTAATTACAATCAGAACGTCATCGACGAAGTCAACACCATTTCGCGTCTGCACATTTAAGTGGTCTCGATGCATCTCGTATGGGAAGAATTTTTAGATTTCAAGTGGTAAGCGTCCCATCCTCTTTATCGCGACACATGTGGATTTTGATAGCAAGGAACAACACCGGCGTCGACAAGGGAAAAAAGGGACATGATTTCGAATTATTTAAACAACCAAATCAATTTTATGGAATTTCCAACAGCGTCCAATCCATCGATTTGGAAAATTCGCATTCAAAAACTTTCCAACTCATCTATAATAGTGGGGAAGCGTTTTATCTTGTTGAAACCAAAACGTTTGTGGTAAGTGGATATTCTGTTAAAGCGCAGGAATAATTTGGTTATTTAGTAAATCTAAATACTTGTCACCTCTGAAGTTTCCGGCTAAGAATGGGTCTATAAGCCTAATTTGTATGTTTTCGATCGAAATATTTAACCTTTTTGGATACTGTTCTAAGTTTTTACTCTTATTAGGCTAGTAAATCAATAGGCTTACACATTTCAGGCATGTGAAACTTGCGAGGATTTTGAATATTTGAAGTAATCTTCAATAAAATAATTATTCTCATTGATCTTATTGAGTAAATTTGCCTATTCTTTAACTAAAAAGTGATTTATTTATTTCTTGTTTTAACAAATTTTTCTACCAAACTTGGTATGTATAAATTAGGAATATCATGTTGTTTTAAAGTCTGTAAAAATATACAAGGTGTCCCATTCAATTTAATTAAATTTAGAAGTAGAGTAGTAACAAAAAATTGGCGTCATATGCGTTATGTAGTACAGTATGCGGCAAAATAAACAGTTATGAAATGAATATTGAAATGTTTTAGTCCGTTCTTTAACGGCAAAATATTGCAAAACCTCTAAATTTTAAAGAACCGCTTGGATTGACATGAAATTTGGCATACACATAGCTAACAAGTCAAAGAAAAAAAGTGATATTGTGCCGATATGTGCTATTGCCCTGGGGGTGGTTTCATCCAAAGTAAGTCCGGAAATGGTTAAACTGACTAATTTTAAGTAACTTTTGTTCTATAGAGTTTTTTCACTAAGTCAATACTTTTCGAGTTATTTGCCAGTAAATATGTTCATTTTTTCAACAAAATAACCACGCTTTTAGACGGTTTTTCGCAAATATCTCAAATAGTAAGTATTTTGTCGGAAAAACATTCTTCTTAGTAAAAATATAGCCTTTAAAAAATTTAAAGAAATGGTGTATATATCACCTCCCTATACCTAGTAGAAGCAGAGTTATAGCTAATGAAAAATAGGTTCATATTCGTCAAATTCCAAATGTAATACTTCAACGTGAAATAACCAAAAATGAATCGCATTTCGGGGAAAACTTATTACAACTTATTTAAAGTGTTTAAAAAAAGCTTCAATTTTGTCTTACAAAAAAAATTTCTAGCATCAAAAGTAAACAAGTTATGCTCAAAATAAAGTTAGTCCCTTACAGGAAAATCAACCCCTAATTAGTATCTCAAATGAACTTAATTGTTACGACTTCACAAGTTTTTTGACTCATGTATGTATTGTTTATATGATCTGTAAGTTTAATCGGTTCAAAGTCATTATTTTTAAAAGGGCTGTAGTTAAAAGGGGTTGAACGAGTCACTGATCACGAATGTATGCCAATTTAGAAACACCAAATCTTAATCAATTTTTGTCTAACAGAAAAACAAGAAATACATGATATTCAGAAAAGCAATGCTGACTTTTTTTCTTTTTCGAGATTTTTGGTATCTCTAACAATTTTTAAGTTATTTTGAAAAAAGCATATTTTTCAAAATTAAAATTTTTAAAAAATTTACTTTAAAACCAAATTTTTTTAAAAATAAGCACTTTGAATCGATGAAACTTACAGATCATATAAACACAACAAAAAGTAAAATAACTTGTGGAGCGGTAACAATTAATTTCATTTAAGTTGCTAATTAGGGGGTGGTCTTCCCGATTTTTTTTGCCAAAACAAAAGGGACCCACTTTATTTTGAGCGTAACTTGCTTAAATTTAATGCTAGAAACTTTTTATAAAAACAGAAATAAAGCTTTTTTTGAACACTTTAAAAAAGTTATTTTAATAAAAAGGTTTTCTACAAAAAGTGCTTAATTTTTTGGATATTTCACGTCGAAATCTTCTATTTGAAATTTGGAGAATATGAATCTATTTTTCATTGGCTATAACTCTGGTTCTACAAGGTCCAGAGACCTAACGCGTACACCATTTTTTTTTACTTTTCCACAGGCTATATTTTTGCTAAGAACGTTTTTTTCGACAAAATACTTACTTTTTAAGTTATTTGCGAAAAACCGTCTAAAAACGTGGTTATTTTGTTGAAGAATGAACATATGTATTTACTAGCAAATAACTAAAAAAGTGGTAACTTAGCGAAAAAGCTCTATAGAATAAAAGTTACTTAAAATTAGTCAGTTTACCCATTTCTGGACTTATTTTGGACATATATTTTTTCACCCCCAAAGGGGGGTGATAGTTACCCCCAGGGCAAAAGCACACATCGGCACAATATCACTTTTTTTCTTTGACATGTAAGCTATGCGCATGCCAAATTTCGTATCAGTCCAAGCGGTTCTTTAAAATTTAGAGCAAAAACCGTGAAAAATGTACTATTTATGATTATTTATTTTATATATCTAGTAGTATACATGATACATACTTGCAAACATTATTCACGACGACGCACGCACGTTTTGCAAGATCAACGCATAGACGCAAAATTTCGGCTATACTGCTTTTTAAATGCATTAATTTTTTTTTCGAATCCCGAGAAAACTAATAAATATTTTTGAAAAATTTAAACGCAGAATGCATATTATTACCGAGGGCTGAAAGTTCCTTAGAATAAACAAAAAGTTTCTTTTGAATGGGATATTTGAAATTAAAAATCACACTAAAGTTTCTCTTCTTTTTCACCCCTGTATCTTATTAAAATAAACATTATATAAGTTTTCAGGGACTTTCCTTCGAATGCTACTCCGTACTTTTAAGTACATAGTTCGGTTTTGAATTTGAGGAAATTTATTAAGACAATAATTTCCATCTATTATTTATAGAATAAATTATCATCAACTATGGCTCGAATCCAATATCGAGAAAAATATTTTTTAGTCTATTTTGTTTAAGGAAAATAATATTTACTGAATGAATTTAAATCTATCATGGCTCGAATCAAATACCGAGAAAAATATTTTTTAGTCTGTTTTGTTTGGAAAACAATTTTATATTGAACTTCCGGTTTAATAAAATCAAAGATAAATGCATTTACATTGGAACCAGCTGCAACATCAATTAAAGTTCAATTGCTATTGTGGGGCACCAGTTAAAATATGAATGCCAATATTGAGCTCTGTCGAGTTTATGGTTTATTTGCAATATGCGGACGGAAAATATTTAGTTGACAAAAGTTGATTGCAGTCGAGCTCAATATTTTGTTCCCATTTACTGCCTGCGGTTGCTAAAATATTGGATGTATGCTACCAAATGTTCAATCTTATAATACAAGGTTGGGATAAAAGCATGGAACCAACTACCCAAGTAGCACCGAACGGGTTTATTAAGTATTTTAAGGATGCTTTAAAGCTACAGAATAAAACTAAAATTAAAACCAATTGGTTTTTAAGTAAACCTTAAGATCGCAATAAAACCGCTTTCAGCATAAAAGGGCCCACACTGAAAGAGATCAATAAAACCAAAAATAAAAACCTTTTTAAAACTTTGTTTTCTTAAGGAACTGGTTTTAAAGCTGCTGTGAAGGTGCTTTTAAAACCATGTTAAAAGACACTTTAAGTGAAGGCAGTTTTATAGCAAACTTAAAGAGGTTTCTTAAATGGAGTCTTTTAAAAACAATTTACCATATTAAATGATTCTTTAAACCCATATACTCCATATAGGCCAACAAATTTTTACATGTGTTATGATAGGTAGATACGTATTTGTAACAATAAAATAATAAAAAGTACTTGGTTATTTCGGACTGTCAAGGTAGAAAAACACTCGCGCACCCAACTTTATTGATAATGTTAACAAAAATGGGTCTAAATAACTTACGCGCCCTAAAATATCTGACTTTTGGCGATTAAAAAAATAATAATAATAAAACAATTTAAATCCGAAAAATATTAATTTGAAAGAAAAATAATTGTATCTACAATTTTAATGTTTGAATGTTAAAATAAATCGAATTTATGTCTTTAAGTCGCTTATTTATAATTTTTATGTAAGCCTTATATTGTAATCTATCATGGCTTTCAGCATCTCCAGAAAGCAATATGGCAGAAAACCAAATAAATCCCTATTTAGTCTATCGACAGAGAATTGTTAAGATCAAATGGTTTTATTTTATACCTTTCCAAGAGCATAATATATCCTACATAAAAGCAAGGTTGCTTGGAATTAAAACCGTTTAGCTTTAATGCCGCTGTCAATAATTCCACTCGGTTTTAATGTGAATCTACCTTAAAATCGAGGCGTCGTAGTGCTGTGTGTGTTTTATTCTTTGAAAAATAAGCCGTAATGACCAGTTCGTTTATATTTTAAGTACTTGCGACTTATTTCTTCCATACTAACTGTATTTTCACTTTTTACAACACACTACACCACTGTTTCGTTCTAAAACAAATGGCCGACCATTTTGGACATGAAAGAAGAGGGGATGAGTTTAGTTTTATTGTTTCTAACAAGAAGCATAGTTTAGTCTTTACGATAACCAAATTGATTCAGTTAAGAGCGTTTGGTTTTAATATAGCCTAATAATTGCTTTTAAGAAAGCAACTTTAAAGAAAACTAAAAAAAATAGTTTTAAGGCATATGATTTACTGACATACAGTCGGAAAAATGAAAGAATACCCATGAACGAACATATAAAACACGCTGTATTTTCCTGTCACCGTGTCACAAAGAAAATTGCCCAGCGCAAGTACATGTAATAATAATTATTACATGTATTTGCGCTGGCCAATTTTTTGTATGACACGGTGACAGGAAAATACAGCGTGTTTTGTTTGTTCATGGGTATTCTTTCATTTTTCCTACTGTAATAGTCTTGAGACCAAGTTGTTTTAATAATAATTTTTTTTTGGTCATATTAGGAGAATCTTTAAAACTGCAATAAAACTAAAAGGTCATAAACTAGAATCTAATTAAACCAAATAGTTCGGAAGTTCTTCATATAATGACACGATTAGTTTTAAATCTTAGAATTATTTAAAAGGTTAGATCGTGCAATAGCATGCATCCTTGATTATTGCCTTGCTTATTGGGACCGTGCAAATTCGGAAAAGCGACACCTGGTTTCATAGCTCGGCAACTTTTTTCGCACTTTTAATTATATTGGCCAATCATATTGGTCCTGATTACTGGACAATTGTCAAGGCCATAGGCCAAAAAAATTATAAGAAGAAAAAGTAATATTAAGGTTATGTTATTAAAAGGTAAACAATTGTATGTAGTAAATAAAATTAATTATTAAAATGCACGACTACAACAAAATACAATTAATTAAATTTACTTTTATATAATAATTGCATATATCAATATTGTGGAGCAATATATAATTTCTCTTCTTCATTGACAGTAGATATGAAATATAGGTACGTCAATTTGACAATTGACCATTCCAAATCATGTGATATAATATGGCAGGCAGTGGGCAAAAATTTTTTGTAAAGAATATCCTGTTTGGTTTTGTTTTTTATTGTTAATTGTGCACCGAAATTGTGATAGCAAATAAATATAAACTAGTTTATCGCCTACAGAACTGAATTATTCCATAGTAGTTATTGACACAAACTGGTAACTAATATGGGATAATTCAGTTCTGTAGGCGATAAACCACTTCATATTTAATTTGTTATCACAGTTTCGCAGATTTCCCTACACAATTAACATAAAAAACAACCAAACAGGATTTTCTTTACAAATTAATGTCGATGTAAGGTTAGATTTTGCCAACACCCGGCCATGTTTGACGTTTCATTGGAATGCCTAATTTCAATTGACAATGAATTATTCCCCTCCGACTACTTGCACACGGCGAATACATATTAATCTGATGTCCGGGATTATTCCCTGAATAGAAACATTCATTCCTTTTGATATATTTTATCCTTGGACCAAAAATCTTCATTATTTTATAAAACTCTCCTCATCTTATCTTTTAATTAAGCGTTTTCATCCACATATAGAGGTAATTTAAATGGCATATCTTATTACTCTCTGACGGATTGTTTATTAATCTCGGCGATTTATCACCGGTGAGCTCGAAAGAGATGTTATGGAACTTCTTCGACAAGCACAATAAAGTCCAGACGCAACTAATAATTAAACTGTTCGTTAAGTTTTATCTGCTGGTAATAATAGTTTATTACGTTACGTCACGGAGAGATACGAGAGTTACTTTATGTGAGATTATGATCTGTTGCCCTTGGTAAGAGCACCAGATATTGTATTTTTTGTCTCATTGTTTATTCGACTCCTACAGATTATTTTCAGGGTGGCTTTTATTATATAGTTGCCAAGATTTAAAAAAGATAATATGATAACAGATTCTCTCAGAAAAAGAAATGTCTCGCCATCTGATCTACTGATCATGTACTTTTATAATTAAGATGATAATTATTAATTTACTGTTGCTTTTGTTCCGAAAAGAGATACAGTGTATGCCAAACCCTTCTTTCAGTGCGAAATAACATCAGGTACTATCTAAAATTCTGCTAGAAAATAACATTGACGTGGCTACCATTCAAGAAACTCATGTAGGTGATGAAACTGATCTAAAACGTAGGGGCAAAGTACCAGGATATGAAATCCTTGGTGTAACATATCACCATATATACGGCTGTATAACATACATCCGCAGCAACATAGAAAATGCCCATCTAGTGGACACCAGTACCAGTGGAAACATTCAAATCATTACAGTAAAAATCGAAGAACTTACAATTGCTAATATATACAAGCCCCCAGAAACCCAGTGGCCTCCAGAAGTACTACCTCATCTTTACCATCCGGCAGTTTATATGGGAGATTTTAATAGCCATCATACGATGTGGAAATATCACAGCAATGACCAGAACGACGAAGCACTTGTAGAGTGGGCAGAAGAAAACAACCTTAGTCTAATATTTAATGCAAAAGACAGGGGAACATTTAGATCCGCAGCGTGGAGAAAGGAATACAACCCAGACCTCTGTTTCTCAACCCAAAACTCTCAAAATCAACCTGTCAATATAACAAGAAAAGTCCTGAAGAATTTCTCACACAGCCAACATCGTCCAATAATATATGAAGTAGGCATCCAGGTCCCGATAGTCCGATCCACTCCCAGACCAAGATGGAATTTTCAGAAGGCAGACTGGCAAAAATTCTCTACTGAACTTGATAAAACTATAAGATGTGTTCCAGCCACACCGGAAAGCTACGATAGATTTGTAGGTGCAGTGATATCAACTGCAAAAAAGTGTATACCAAGAGGTTACCGCAAAGAGTATATCCCAGGCTGGAATAATGAATGTGAAGAACTCTACAATGACTATATAGAGAATGGTGACCCAGATGTAGCTAATGACCTACTGCAAACATTAAATGAAGCCCGGAGAGATAAATGGATAAAAACAATGGAGAAAATGGACTTTAAAAGATCGAGCAGACAATCTTGGAGCCTACTTAGAAAGCTAGGGGGAAGTGCCCCGCTCGTTCGAAAACCTCACTTTTTGTCCCCCGACCAAATAGCTAGCAGAATAGTGACCCTATCTAGGGCTCCACGTGACAAAGAACATACAAAATATATAAAAAAGGAACTCAACAACTTACGTCAAACAGCCGGACATAACCCAAGGTTCTCCCACGAATTCACCAACGAAGAAATAACATCAGCCCTCCGAGACATGAAAACTGGCAAGGCGCCTGGTTTTGATGGGATACATCCTGAGTTCCTACTACAATGCGGTCAAAGGACAAGAAAATGGTTGGCTGCGTTCTATTCACTGATCCTTAGAACTGGAAACATACCAAAAGCTTTTAAAAAGAGCAAAATAATTGCTGTATTAAAACCCAATAAACCCCACGATAAAGTTGAAAGCTATCGTCCTATAGCACTTCTCAGTTGCTGCTATAAACTGCTGGAACGACTTATCCTAAACCGAATAGGCCCACAAATTCTTGAAAATATCCCACTCGAACAAGCAGGTTTCATACCTAATCGAAGCTGCGCAGATCAGGTTCTAAGTCTAATACGCATATAGAAGCAGGCTTCCAAAAGCAACAAAAGACGGCTGTAGTCTTTGTGGATTTGACAGCTGCCTACGACACGGTTTGGAAGGAGGGACTCCTCTATAAACTAACCAAACTAATCTCATGCAAAAGAATATTGCAACTAATAAACAACATGCTCTCTGATCGATACTTCCAGGTAATCCACGGTAATGACATAAGCAAACAGAGGAAATTAAATAATAGACTACCCCAAGGATCAGTCCTTGCTCCGATGCTTTTCAACTTATATATATCGGACCTACCTGACACTGATGGAAGAAAGTTTGGCTACGCTGACGACCTAGCAATAGCAGTACAACACAAACAGTTTGAAATTACTCAAAACGTGCTGACAAACGACCTCAACAAACTATATGAATACTTCACAAAATGGCGCCTGATACCCAACTTAAATAAAACTGAGGTAAGCTGTTTTCACCTCAATAACAAACAGGCAAACCAAAAATTAGAGGTCAAAATGAGAAATGTAGCACTACCCTACCAACCTTACCCAAAATATCTGGGGGTTACCTTGGACAGGACCCTCTCGTTTAAAAAACATCTACAAATAACTGCACAAAAAATAAGTAGTAGAAATAACCTTATCCAGAATCTTTGTGGTACCAACTGGGGCGCATCTGCGGACACACTACGAACATCTGTGCTAAGTTTGGTCTACTCTGTGGCAGAGTACTGTGCACCGGTCTGGCTAAATAGTCGTCATGTGAAGATAGTTGATACGCAGCTTAATATAGCAATGAGAATGATTAGTGGCTGCATCAAGACTACTCCACTATATTGGCTTCCCATCCTTAGCCATATACCTCCGCCTATCCTACGAAGACAAAAGGCCTTGATAACGGAGTATTCGAAAGTAAATATCAACTTGCAACTACCAATCCATGAAGACATCTCGAGTTTAGCAGCAAACCGACTCCCATCTAGAAAACCACCCATAAGAACAGCCCAACAGCTAACGGCAGATGCTTTCAATGTTACCTCCAGATGGCGCACGCTGTGGACTGAGGAAGCCTCACCTGAAGTATCCAACCTTATTGACCCAGTCCAAAAGCCTGATGGCTTCGACCAGCCACGAAACATATGGAAGAGCCTTAACCGAATTAGAACGGGACATGCAGTATGCGCACACAACCTACATAAATGGGGAAAACAGCCTACCTCCAGCTGCGACTGTGGTGCTCCAGATCAAACCATCCAACACATAGTGGAGACATGTGAATTGAGGGCGTACCGAGGAGACCCAAAAGACTTTTTCAAAACTACGCCTGCAGGCCTTGAATGGATAGCTCAACTCGACTTAAAGATATAACCTTATCTGTTTGTATTATCTTATATTTTATCTGTATTTTGTCTATGTTCGTTTTTATATAAGCTTATGTTTGTATTTTTGAATTATTTATTTACGTTTTTTTTTACAATTATTATTGTATTTATTCCATGTATTGAGCCATACGCTAAATAAATAAGTGCGTCATAGGTTGTCGAATTCGCTCTAACGCATTAAGCTCGAAGTGACAGAAAAAAAAGATATTATACGTCCGTGCTTATTATACATAGAACTTCGAAAATTATGTATTCGTTGAAGGGTATTTCCATATTAACGTGACTTATACTTGTAGATTGGTTGACAATTACAATACTCCAATAGACCAGGGCGCATCTGTAAAAATATTAGTACATTTGGATGTTGATAGGTGACTCAAATTTTTTTGCAGAAATTGCTTGAAAATAACTCATATAATAATATTTGAGTTATCCTCCCACTCAAAAAGGTCCGGAACTGTTGGAATTCAACTTTATTATTTTTGTTAAGTGTTAGAATACACATGTGGGGTCTCTCTTCATGGCTGGGCCAATTCTCCGAATGCATTAGGGCAATAAACTTTTACCTAAAATTGCACATGTTACAAGGGATGTGATTGTGAATGCCAGAACTGTATGTGTTAGTTCTGCGTTCGATAAGTAGTCTAGAAGAATATCTCGTTGTAGAAACACGTATCTTAATTTCTTTGTATATTGTAATATTACGGTTTTTCGGTTAAAATAAATAGTTTGTTTACTATTATTTGTACCTTTTATTATCTATTATTTCTAATAATTGTTTAAACAATCAAAATGTCAAGGAAAAATTCGATTTTTTTCTTCGTTTTTTGATTATAACTTTAAAACATTTCCGAGAAAAGTTGCACTGACATAAAAGTTGCGTAATTAAATTTTCTACATTATAGGATTAGCTAAAAATTTTAAAAATGTTTGCTATTTTCAACAAGGGACACAATTTTTAAATTATTCAACTAACCCTATATTGTAGGAAATTTAATTACGCAACTTTCATGTCAGTGCAACTTTTCTCGGAAGTTAATACTTTTAAAGTTATAATAAAAAAAAATCGAATTTTTCCTTCATTTTTGGACATTTTGATTATTTAACCAATGTTCCGGACCTTTTTGAGTGGGAGGATAACTTAATTATTATTATATGAGTTAATTACAAGCAATTTCTGCAAAAAAATATGAATCACCTCTCAACGTACATCTCAAAACAGATGCGCATAGATAACCTCTCCATGATACAAATAAACATAATTTGAAACAAAAGTAATCTATCGAGACAGTACTTTCACAATGTTAACGGGTGAAATAACAATTGTAATTCTAGGTTAGTATTTGTCAATGACGTAAATATAAATATTTTATGTCACTATTATATTCGGACATTGTATGTATAGTATAATTTTATTCTATATTTATTTATTTTTTCCTTAAAATATTTTACATATTAATACACCGGCAAATCTTTATATAAATATTTATATTTATATAAACATAACAAATATAAATATTCTGGCAACTGTCAGATTTAACTAAAATGTCAAGCAGTGATTCGCGACATTCTAAAAATTTTATATAACGTCAAAATTAATGACGCACCGAAAAGAGGGTTTGGGGATAAACTGTATATGTACATGTTTATATTTAAATAGACTTTATAAATAGTGATAAAACAATTAACTTTAGAAACAGCTTAAAAATTGAAAAGTCAATAACATCAATTAGCATATTATACAACATTGTGTATAAAGTATAAATTACATAGCTGCATAAATATATAGCTATATGAAACCCATAAGAATATGGTAAGAGAAAGGCCAAATTCAATAGTTTTTATAAAAATAAAAATGTATACCATTTTTATTCAGAATAGGAAGCGCAGTCCAGCACTCCGAATCGACGATTTTCGACTCTTGTTGGAGTCTCATCGGAGAGACGTAGGCCTGCTGCTCCATACTCTAAGTCTAAGTGACCAACAACGAGAGTTTATCCCCCACACCGCAACTGACGTGAATGGATTAGGTGACTAGCGTCATCTGGCAATTGAAAGGCAAAGTTTTCAATCCTAATAGCGACATTAATAATGAAAAATATTAAAAATATTACTAAAAGATTAAAATAATAAAAATATTACCAATAAGTTTTCAATTTAAAAATCTTTTAGTAATATTTTTAATATTTTTCTATATTATTAATGTCGCTATTAGGATTGAAAACTTTACCTTTCAATAGTTTTTATTTTCCCCAATTCTCACTCACTTTTACTTCAAGAAAGCAAAAAGGCATGCGAATACGAGAAGACGAAACAGAAAACCTGTCGATCCCAAATTTTACATGGTTCTTTCTTACACCAACGCTAAACTTCGAATAAGTTTGAAGACTCTAGGACTTCCGTTCAGGACAAAATAGCATTAATCATCATCATTCTCTTTGACTTATCCCTATGCGGGGTCGGCTTCCCTAATTGCATTTCTCCACACAATTCTATCTTGGGTCATATCAATGTTAATCCTCTTTACCAACATGTCCTGCCTTATCGTCTCCCCCAGGTCTTCTTTGGTCTTCCTCTCCTACTCCTTCCAGGAATATGCACTTCAGCTATTCTTCGTATTGGGTGATTAACGTCTCGACGTTGAACATGACCAAACCATCTTAACCTATGCTCCCTCATTTTGGCATCAATTGGTGTCACACCTAGACTTCCCCTAATATACTCATTTCTAATTTTATCCTTCTTTGTCACTACACTCATCCATCTAAGCATTCTCATTTCCGCCACATGCATTCGTTGTTCCTCTTTCTTTTTCACAGCCCAACATTCAGTTCCGTACATCATAGCCGGTCTTATGGCTGTTTTATAGAATTTTCCCTTCAGCTTCATTGGAATTTTTCATAACATCACTTGTGAATGTCACACAACACACCACTCGCTTCTTTCCACTTCATCCATCCAGCCTTAATTCTACTGCATGCATCTCCATCTATTTCTCCATTACTCTGTAATACCGATCCTAGGTACTTAAAACTATTGATTTGCACAATCATTTCACCATCCAAAGATACCATTTTATTTGTAGTAACTCCATCTTTAAATGAACATTCCAAATACTCTGTTTTGTCCTACTAAGTTTTAAACCTTTTTCCTCCAGAGCTTGTCTCCACTGTTCCAGTTTTTGTTCTAAGTCTCTTTCACTATTTCCTACTAACACGGCATCATCAGCATACATTAAGCACCATGGAATGTTACCCTGTAGTTTCGCTGTTATCTGGTCCAAAACTAATGAGAATAAATACAGACTAAGCACAGAGCCTTGGTGCAATCCTTCTTTCACATGAAATTTATCAGTCTCTCCCACACCTGTCCTAACACTAGTCGTTACTCCCTCATACATATCCCTCACAATCTTTACATATTCACCAGGGACTCCTTTCTTATTGAGTGCCCACCTCAGAATCTGTCGAGGAACTCTATCATATGCTTTCTCAAGATCAATGAATACCATATGAGCGTTTGTTCCTTTACTCCTGTATTTTTCCATCAACTGCCTTATAATGAAAGACCTTAATAATAGTAAGTATATTTACTTTAAATTTTAAAGTATGTTTTCACTTGGTCTATTGAATTTGTCAGTATGTATGAGAAAATAGCATTAAAGTATGTTTAAATAAATATGAGGAACATCTAACATCACGAGGAATATCATCATCACGTAGCGCTACAACCCTGGTTGAGTCTTGGTAGACTGTACAACTTTTTTCCAATTTGTTCGGTCTTCAATCAACTTAAGGTCAAATGGAATGTTCATTTTCCGGAGATCTGCTTGGATGTTATCTCTCCATCGCATTCTGGGACGTCCGAGTGGTCTTTTGCCTGTAGGAATCTCCGCCCATATCAGTCTTACAAGTCTTTCAAGTCTGTGCACGTGGGACAGGCCCATCTAAGTCGCTGTGATTTATGTAGAGGAATATACGCACAAATGAATTTCAAGACTGTAGAACTTCTCATTTAAGAACAAAAAATATTTATTATGAGAAGGTCTGTTGACTCCAAACTAAATAGATTTCTTTCTTACGTCAAGAGTAACCTATATACCGAGTTTCAAGAGTCTAGGACAACTTTAAAAATATATAAAAATATAATCAAGAAACAGAAACAGACAGAAACGCATACTAAAAAGAAATTAGAAGAAGTCCAAGACGAAATTATGTACCAAGTTTCAAGATTCAAGAGAAGAAGTATACATGATCACTTTCTGGGGATCTGTATGTCGTCTTTAACAATGTGCTATTTTTTAACATCGACTTAGTGTTATAATGTTTATTATTTTTAATGCAGTATGCGGCAAAATAAACAGTAATGAAATGAATATTGAAATGTTTATGATTATGTTTTATATATCTAGTGTACATGATATAGCTTTGCAAACATTATTCACGCCGACGCACGTTCCCGATAAAACAGATGTTAAAGATGTCTTCTGGCTAACGGCGGAACTACGGGGAGGAAAAATGAGAAAAATCCCCCACCCCTAACAAGGTCCAAAATTAAAGAAAAAAAATTGTTCAAACATAAAAATATATTAGCTGACATGAAACCGAAACCACAGAAAGACAAATTCAACCAATAAACACGCTAGTAAGGAAAATTAAGGGAACTTAATGCATACAAGTTATTATTTATGTCTTTTATGTAATCTGAGTGTATCTTTTTTATGTCTTTTGGGTGGTTTTTCATTGGAAGTTACCCCTAAGGCAAATTTCCCCTCCCAAGGCAAATTTCTAGATCTGCCACTGCCTCTGGCACGAAAAAATCTTTAATTCTAGTCCGCAATTCCGAAATGGCATTCCCCATATGTACTCATCTGTTGGAGTTAGTTCTGGTGAGTGGCAACTCCCAAAATGATCGCGCAGTATTCGAAGATACTCCCTGGTAGTGTGACAAGTTGTCCCGTGCTGCTGAAACCATTGTTGATTTTAAGCTTGGACCGTTTTTGTGACCTTTTCCGTATGACCGAAAATAGTACTTCACCGTAAATTTTTTTTCTGCAAAACTGAGAACCATTCTGAAGCACCTAACATTATCACGGCATTCTTATACGTTATAACGACGTTTGAAAACCACCTAGTACGTTTGCCGCACACCGTTATTTAATTATGTAATTTAACCCTCTAACCGTTATAGGTCTGGATCCCGCGTATGAAAAAAAAGTTGATTAATAGCAAGCTGAAAATTTGTTAATAGCTTAAGGGTGTCTAGTCGGATAAACTTTGATATATGGTAACACTGGAACAGGGGCAGTTTTAATTGTGGAACAGGTTAAAAATTTGGAACGGTCAGACCACGAAAACGGCACATTTATTTTGTCCGACAGAATAGACTTAAACTCTCCGAACAGAGATTAAACTCTGATGCAAAAATCAGACTGCTATTTATCACGTGTCATAATTCCTGTCATTTGACATATTTTACATGTTCCACTCATTAAAACGCCCATTTGGTGATAAATAGCAGTCTGATTTTTGCATGAGAGTTTAATCTCTGTTCGGAGAGTTTAAGTCTGTTCTGTCGGACAAAATACATGTGCCGTTTTCGGGGTCTGATCGTTCCAAATTTTTAACTTGTTCCACAATTAAAACTGCCCCTGTTCCAGTGTTCCCATATATCAAAGTTTGTCCGACTAGACATCCTTAAGCTATTAACAAATTTTCAGCTTGCTATTAATCAACTTTTTTTTCATACGCGGGATCCAGACCTATTATGGCCATCTGTAGACGGTGTTCATTTTTCTAGTTAAATTCAAAATTGTCAATAAATATAGCTTAAATGATATTATTTATTTTTAAATTTTAATTTACATTTTAAAAACAAACAATATCATTTAAGCTATATTTATTGACAATTCTGAATTTAACTAGAAAAATGAACAGCGTCTACACGGTCATAACGGTTAGAGGGTTAAGGGTCATTTGACCACATTCTGTAGCTAGTTCTATTTACTGATGCATAATATACGTTCTCACTGATGATGGCCCCATAGGACTGAAACCGTTTTGAATTTTATAAATAAATTTTACGCCATCTTACATTGTAAGTGATTAAAAGAATACATAATCTTATATCTTCATTGTTTACTAACACCAAATTTAATTTACTAACAAGTTCCTGTAATAAAATCATTGAAGTACTCAACATTATTTTTATTTATGTTCGATTACCATCATAGAAACTTCATTAGAATTCTAAGTTGTGGCGTTGAACTTACTGGAAATGGAAAGCATATATTAGCGTCTTTTTGTAGCTTTGACATTGAATAACGACAATGAGATCATATAAGTACAGCAGAAGGTCAAACCAATTTTAGACAACTTTAAGTGATTCTGATAATTATCAGTAGTGGATTTTTGGTGTACGAATTTTAAAAACCAAACATATTTGAGATATATATTTTAAGAATAACAAAAGTAAAAATAGAAGAAAAAAACAAAACATTAAAGAGCATCGAATAACCAAACTAAAAAAAAATAGACAAATAACACTAAAATCAGTATAGGTTTAGTTAGTTCTTACGCCCAGTTCCACCAAGGTGACTTAAGTGAAAATTTGATCTTAAGAAACAATTTTTACTTAAGTCCCTTTGAGTTTCGTTCCACCAACGAAAAATATTTACTTAAGAACAAATATTTTTGCTTAAGCTTAAGTCACCTATTTTGACGACTTAAGTAAAAATTTTAACTTGACGCATGCATTTTCTGTCATGTTTTGATATAAAAGTGAGGTTAAATTTCTTTTGTGTTATTGTTCTAACCTTTGGTTCTACTCGCATTTTTTCAATATACATTTTTATAATCTTATTTTTTGTAAATTCTATCGTAGTCTATATAGTATAAAGTAGTAGTATAGTTTATTAATAGTTTATAGTGTATAATATAGTGTATGTAGTAGTAGAAGTTATTGTGTTCCTAGGATTTTTATTTTTATATTTTTTTGTTGTAAACTACAGTGAGTCTAGGTATAGGTTTTTGTGTATATATAGAATATTGTGTGCGATTTTTTAAAAATGGATCTTGACGGTTTGGATGCGGAAAATTTATTTGACGAGTACAACCAGATGGAAAATCGTTTGAATGAAGTGGATGCAGAAGATTTATTTGATGAGTACAATCAAATGGAAAATGAATTGAATGAAGTAGATGAAGTGGATAACTTGGTTGTTAGAATCCCGAGGCAATTTAAAAGAACAAGCTATTTTGAAACATATACTGAAAGAGACTTTTTTGAAAGATTTCGATTATCGAAAAACAGTGCTTTTGAAGTATTGTCTCAAATAGAAGAACATTTGCAGTTTACTAGTGCAAGGTAAGGCAAATGTAAAATTGAATAACTTTTAAGGCTTTAAAATAAAATTTTTGTTTGTTTCAGAAATAAATGTTTAAGTCCGATGGACCAATTTTTAATTTGCCTAAGAGCATATGCCACAGGAGGACACTTATTAAGTGTAAGTGACATCTTTGGACCTTCGAAGTCATCTGTTTGTCGAATTGTTCAACGGGTTACCCCCTTAATAGCATCACTGAGACCTCGCTACATCCACTTGCCAAATAATATAGAGGAAGTTCGTGAGCAACAGGCTAAATGGTATGAAATGAGGGGGTTCCCAAGAGTGATTGGATGTATTGATGGTAGTCATATAAAAATAACATCACCTGGTAAGATTGTGTATTTGGAAAGTCACTTAATTACTGCATAAGTATAACTATAATGTTGCTAATTTGTTATAGGGGGCAATGATGCAGAAATTTACCGAAACAGAAAAGGCTATTTTAGTATCAATATCCAAGCGGTATGCTCAGCTGATGGTCTTTTCCAAAGCATAACAGCACGATGGCCTGGATCTGCCCACGATCAAACCATACTAAATAATTCAGTCGTGAAACAAAGATTTATGAGAGGAGATTTTGCAAATGGAGTTTTATTAGGTGAGCATCTTATATTACAAAAAAAAAACAAGCTGAAAATGCGAGCATTATCATAATGAAAATTTTGTTTATTTAGGTATTTAAATTCATAATATGGAAAATTGCTTTATGAAAAGTTGTTTAGAATTAAAAACTATATTTTAATGTGCAATTATATCATTTTAATTTAAATGTTGTGAACTAGATATAAAGGTTGTATTTGACTCTTGATTGAAATTAATATTTTTTATGATAGAATATACAGTAGAACCCTGAAAATCCGAACTAATTGGGGGGACAGCCTGTTCGGATTCTGAAAAGTTCGGATTATCGGAAAGTTAGCCTAACTAGTAATTGAGAGCTTTCATTGTCGTTGATTTTGAGTCGCAAAACGTTCTTGCAAGAGTGTGTGCAATATTTTTGGACTCAAGTTGACTACGATAGAAACGAAGTAAGTTTACGTTTAACCTTTATATGCACTACATATTAAAGTACATATTTATTTTTAAGAAATTTTAAATGTCAAATTCCTAGTAATCCTACATTGATCAATGTTCTGGTTTTACGCTGTATAATAAACATGTTTTTAAATTTTTGTCTTGAATTTTTCAATTTTTTCCACTTTCCGCTTGTTCGGATTTGCCGAACGTTCGGATTAGTGGGGTTCTAATGTATATATAATTTTATACTTACCTCTTATAAAATTGATATATGATGGTTGCTGCATAAATCTTAGACCATGAAGAGCTTTTTATGAAGAGTTACTTTTCTTCGTCAAATTAAAAATAAGAGTTATGAAAATGATGTCGGTATCCATAATTTGAGAAAAATCGTAAAATATTTTTTCCCTTAGAAGGATGTAATTATTGTAATTGCATATATCAGAACATAATTTTTTATTCCAAACATTTCATAATAACAATTTTCAATATTGTGAAATAAATATATGTCTTTAGTGAAATTCATATTTTTTGACATACCTTGTATAATATAGATACAATTTGATGTCTGATGGTTGAATCTCAGGTTTTAGTCATTTTTTTTTATATAATTTGTCTACCCATCTTATACTTGACTATCCCATTGGTGAATGATCACTGAAATTAATATCGAGTGATGTTTGTAATAAATTCAATAATCACACATTTTCCTCACCTACATGTAACTAATAATCAGTATTAAATTACAATATTTTTAGGAGATGGTGGTTACACCTGCACCAACTATTTGTTAACTCCTCTCAGAGATCCACAAACGGAGGCAGAAAGGCGGTATAATCAAGCTCATATAGGAACAAGGGTTAAAGTGGAACAACTGTTTGGTGTTTGGAAGCGGAGATTTCCTATTATGGCATATGGATGCCGATTAAGTCTGACAACTGTATTACCCATCATTGTTGCTACAGCTTGTCTGCATAATGTAGCAGTCAGGCAAGGCGAACCACAACCTCCAGCTAATGATGATATTGGTGAATATATTGGGATGGATGACAATAATTACAATGTGCCAGCAGGAAACCGTAATAATGATCATGTTAGAAGACTTTTCATTCAAAACTATTTTGCTCCACCTTAATCATCATCATTCTCTTTGCCTTATCCCTATGTGTGGTCGGCTTACAACCTTTTTTCTCCAGAGCTTATCTCCACTGTTCTAGTTTTTGTTCTAAGTCTCTTTCACTATTTCCTACTAACACAACATCATTAGCATTCACTAAGTATCACGGAATGTTACCCTGTAGTTTCCCTGTTATCTGGTCCAAAACTAATGAAAATAAATAAGGACTCATATCATTACATATTCACCAGGGACTCCTTTGTTATTGAGTGCCCACCATAGAATCTCTCGAGGAACTCATATCATACGCTTTCTCAAGATCAATGAATACCTATTGCCTTATAATGAAAATTGCATATGTTGTTGATCTGAACTGCATAAAGCCAAATTGATTGTTTTTCTCTAAATTGATTATTTTGCTCCACCTTAATGTTAGTAGGAATAAAAAATCCATTTAATTAATCCAAGACGCAAGCAAAGTGTGTTACAAGTAGTTGAAAACAGGGTTGGCAGGTTTACTCATGTAGTTACTATTTTCCATTAGAATCAATTTGTATTTTTTTATAGCAAGTTTGTGCATTCCTTTATATTTAGATGTATAATTAGTTAAAAAAATGTGTTGTTTTTTAGCAAGATTAATTTTCAGTTAGGTACGTAAGATATCTTGAGAAAGATCAATAAATGTGAAAAATGGTTAATATTTATTATATTTTAATCCTCATGTTAAACTTTCCATAATGGCATATAATTTTTTTCTGTACATTAGATTATGTAAAATAAAACTTAAAACTGAGTCAACTTATTTGTATTCTTACAAAAAGTTATAGATTAAAAAATCTTTGGAAAACCAAAAAAAAAATTTTATGGGCCTTCGGACACGAGTTAGAGTTAACATTTTGGCTGAAATTTGAAATTGAGGGTTTATAGGCTACCCATCACCAGAAAATAGATGGTGAGATCCAAAAAAGAGAAGAGAAAAATAATTAAAAATCTTTGAAAAACCCCAAAAATATTGGAGGGCTTGGGACAAGGGTTATGGTTAACATTTTGGGCTGAAATTTGAAATTAAGGCTACTCATTACCAGAAAACTGCCGGGAAGATCAACATTTTTAAACTATGATCTTTGCAACACCCTATTGTTTACTGTAGGTATTAGCTTTTATGCACTTTAAGGCTTTGACATCTTTGAAAATAGATTAGCTGATAAACTATGTAGACAAAAAAGAGAAAACACCTAAACAAACAATTGACATGGAAATAAACTATTTCCATAGTTAAGATAAAATGTGAAGAAAAGAAGAAAGCCTCTTTACAATACAGAACAAAACAAACACAACAGGCATACAACCACTACAAACGAATCAGAAACGAAACGAATACTTTAGTGAGGCAAATAAAAAGGGAGCACTGGCAGAGTATCTCAAAACGGATGGAACACGACTTCTATGGAACACAAAAAGAAGTATGGAGAATGATCAGAGGGCAAAGAAAGGAGATGAAACGAATTAATAAAAGCGAAACACATTCGGAAGGAAACATGGGCAGACTACTTCTGATCTCTATTTGCTAAAGGCGACGATAATGAACCACCAACACCTGAAGTTACAACAAACGAAGAAATAAACATCGAGGAGAAAGAGGTAAAGGAAGCATTAAGAAAATTAAAAAATAGAAAATCTCCAGGAGAGGACAGAATATTGAATGAACTCCTAAAGTACAGAGGACAAGATCTAACTAAACAACTATTAAAACTAATACAAAAAATAATAGAACAAAACAGAATACCACAAGAATGGAGATCAAGCAAGTATCATAATACCTCTCTTCAAAAAAGAAGACAAATCGAACCCGGAGAATGGAGAAAACGATGGAACGACAACTTACTAGAGGCACATTGAAAAAACAAACAGTCGTGTCTATACAAAAAGAAGAACAAGAGGAAATAAACTAGAGAAAACCCAAAGAGAATGATTGGTCTGTAGTGCCATAAGATGGATAAATACATAACAAGATGACCTCAACTACTATGTGTCAGCATATAACAGAAATAATAATGTAACAAATAATGACTTTATTAAAATTTATTTACATTGTTTTTTTTTTAATTCAGCCTCTAGAGCTTCATTCTCTAGCTCTAGTTTTCTTTTTTTTTGTAGTAAAATATCAACTTCTACTCTTTTTTCTTCAAGTTGGAGATTGTACAGCTTCACTTGAAATTGCTTTTCTTGCCTTTTCATCTCCACTCTCTCACTTAGTTCCTGAATTTGGCAACTCAGAAACTGGGCCTTTAAGTCTTCTAGTTTCGGGACTGCTGGTGGGGTCATTTTATTTTTTTGCGTCTTTTGTTTGGTTGATGAACCTGGTTGTGAACCTAAAAAAAAATACAAATATTTAATTAACTTTCAAACCGTTATGACTGTCTGTAGACGGTGTCCATTTCTTTTTTCCAGTTAAATTCAGAATTGTGAATATCTACAGCTTGAATGATATTGTTTGTTTTTAACTGATCTTATAGGTGTACATTGATAAGCATTTGGACATTCCTTATCATCCCGTTTAGCAGTTACTTTTAGCCAACTGTCAAAATGGGCATATAAATTATTGTAATCTGATGAGAATTTTCATATAAGTGAAAAAGTTTATAACATCTACATTTTCCTGAAAAATTTACTGTAAGTACACCATAACATCTATTTTTTGAATGTATTATTGGTTTTTGAAAACTGCTTCTACATATGACTTGGATGATAGATAGTTAACTTATTTTTATATTAATATTTTATGTAATGTTTTACTTTCTTATGTTATGTTACGTTTTTGTTTTTATTTCAACAATAAAATGATCTCTTTAGTTCTTCTATTCAAATTACATCTCTTCTAATTTTCTACACCTAAACCGTTATAATTATCTAGAGACAAATTACCTTCTTTCACATCTGGAGGTCAAACCAGAATAAATATTTAAAAAAAATGAACATGAAATTAATTCTAACACAAACATTACCCTATTTATTAGAAATTATCAGATAATTTGAACCATATTAAAAAAAATAACTGTTAGAGGGGCTAGACTGTTAAGGATTGAAGCTTGAAACCATCATGATTGTAATTGTGATGTAAGAACTATACCACAATATTAGATGGTAGCATGGAGTATGTTAATAAAGTGTTAAAAAGGGGTTTATAAAGTGTAAATTATCCCAGACTCAACGTGTGAGTATAAACAACTTATCCATTAAAGAATACATTAAATTATGTAACTAATATTTGGTTAAATAAATAAATCAAAATACAGTCGAACCCACTTATTGGAATAGACTTCGTAACAATCAAAATTATTCCTATAAAATGGATATTCTAATAACCGATCATTAGTGGCCAGTAGAAATGTTTTGGGACCTCAAATTGCTATTCCTTAAACCTGGATATTCCTATAACCGCTATTCTATTAAGTGAGTTCAACTGTAAATCATTTTTTTACTATTTACAACTATTGATAGCCTGATGTCATACTATTGATAAATATATCGAGTATGGCCACTATCGATAGTTCTCTACCATTACAGTAGGACGCCAATAATCTGGATTAATTGGGACCGGATCCCATCCGGATTATCAAATTATTCGGATTATAGAAATTACCTTAAAAAAGGCGAGTATACACTTTTAAGTATAACAAATATTTTAAAATGTTATATTTTCTCTTATACAGTAAAGGGTCTAGAAGTGAAATTAATCAAAACATTTTTTATGTTCAAACACTGTATTGTAATTTATTTATGTGTACAGTGAAAACAGTGTTTTATTGTCTAGGATTATTGACGGTCCGGATTTTTGACATCCGCATTATCGACGTTCTACTGTACTATTTTTTATTGATTTTCATAACAGAGGCTACTCTCTATTTTTACAACCATTTTTTGGATGGCAAGGCAAATGTATAATATTATGCATATTTTTAGTTTAATCACTATTATTCAGAGGTGAAATCCTTATTTCATATGTATAAATTCGCCTCTTGTTTATGAATGTGGCAGTTACAAAATAGGAGTGGCTTAAACGGCCTGACATTGTAATATTTGCAGATCTATTATGTTTAGAATTTTACTTACCTTTACAAATCATGGTTAACTCCTTGCAGTTTAAAACATTGTCTGTTTTTGGAGTAATCACCAATGGGCATTGGGTGATTAACTCTTCACAATCTATGGTTTGATTTTCTGGATCTGAAAACAAGAAAATTTTAAGTAATATGAATTTTATTAAATACTGAAGATTTCATACCTATTATTACAGGAATGTTTTCCTCCAATTGACTTTCATCATCATATTGGTTCTCCAAACCAGCTACTGTTTTATTGTTTATGATTTCTAAAATGGTCTCGTCTGGTTCATTTTGAGGTTGGAATGGCCCTCCTCCCGTTCCCAACCTATTAATTTTTGTAGTAGCTGCTACCTGCCTTTCTATTTGTTTAATATTCGCCCAATATTTTTTGAGCTGTTCTTTTGTTCGAAAGGTATTTAAACCTTTCGAATTAAACTCGAAGTGAAGATGCTCCCAAGCAGCATCTTTGTCTCTGGCAGACACACCATTAGTTTTTTTATTTTCAATGGTGTCCCTGTATTTGGACACCAAAGAAATAAGCTCTTCCTTCTCTTGGGCGGAAAAGTTTACCCTTTTATTCATTTTTTCCATTTTTTTTCTACAACACTAACTTTAAACTAACACTATCAAAATATCTTTAAAAACTATTGTATTTTCACTAGCAACTAACGTAACACTAAACTAATAATAAACTAATTAAAGATTCTAAACTATAAACTATTATATAAAAATTAATTTTAAATTATTAGAAAGCAAAATAAAACTCGAACTTAAACCAAACAACAGAAGAATTAATAATATTATATTGATATTGAAATGACATTGACATTAGTGGCAGAAGACAGCATCAAAAATGACGCACTTTTCTTCTTTTTTGGTGTTTTTTCATTAAAAACCAATAAACACTAGTAAATAGGTTAAGAATTTTTGACAATTTTGCAAAGTTGGTATCTCTGATAACTTAAGTTTTTTCTTGGCTAAGTTAAGTAAAAACTTGTATGGTGGAACGCAAATTTTAACTAAGAAATTATTTTGACTAAGCAAAACTTACGTAAGATTTTACTTAGATCGTGTTGGTGGAACCGGGCGTAATGTCCTTATATCCCCAAGGAAATATAAGTATGTTAATTTCCGATATTTAGAACATTTAAATCTTAAGGTACGTATCCATTATGCTGGTGCTCCGTCCTCCGTGTGGATACGACATGTGACATAACATAAAGGCAGAAACATATTTGTCTGACCCGATGCAACACGAGACAATGCAGCCCGATGCGACGGATATCTGGCATACCGTTTTACATGTAAGTGATTATACAGGGTGTCCAGAAACTCTACCGACAAACTCAGACAGAATATTCCTCAGATAATTTTAAGACAATTTAACCCAATTCACCTAGTCCGAAAATGCTTCTTAAGGGAGCTAGAGCTCTTTAAAGATGGCGTCATGAAATTAGTTTTCCTTAAATACCTCCAGAACGCTTCTATTTAGAAAAACGAAAATTGGTATACATATTTACTTTTCAGAGATGAATCGATTCCATACATTGCAAATTTCTAGTACCGGTCATAGGAGTCCGTTTTGGGTAGAGTAACGGGTATTTTATCGCATAACTTTTTTGTTCTTAACTTTAATGCATTTTTGACACCGGATTATTAAATTGTGAGGTATTTTAGTACTAAAAGGTACTCTTACTTTAAGCCGGTAGGACACACCGTTTTCTAGAAAAATCGATTTGAAAGTTTTTCGTTTTTGGAATTTGAAAGAAAATTGAAAGAGCTTTTCAACAAAAACCGAAGTATTTTACCAACATAAAGTAAGAGTAACTTTTAGTACTCGAATACCTCATAATTTAATAATCTAGTGTCAAAAATGCTCAAAAATTCAAGACAAAAAGTTATGCTATAAAATAATTATTGTTGACCTACCCAAAACGGACGCCTATGACCAGTACTAGAAATTCGCAATTAATGAAATCGATTTATCTCTGGAATATAAATAAATGTACCAGTTTTCGTCTTTCTAAAAAGTTTTTTTTGTGAATTTTTTTTTAATTCAGAAAGCGAAAAATTTTCAAATCGATTTTTCTAGAAAACGGTGTGTCCTACGGATTTAAATAAGAGTACCTTTTAGTACTAGAATACTTCAGAATTTAATAATCCAGTGTCAGAAATGCATAAAAATTAAAGATAAAAAAGTTATGCGATAAAATAACCGTTGCCCTACCCAAAACGGACGCCTATGACCGGTACTAGAAATTTACAATGTATGGAATCGATTCATCTCTGAAAAGTAAATATGCGTACCAACTTTCGTTTTTCTAAATAGAAGCGTTCTGGAGGTATTTAAGAAAAACTAATTTCATGACGCCATCTTCAAAGAGCTCTAGCTCCCTTAGGAAGCATTTTCGGACTAAGTGAATTGGGTTAAATTATCTTAAAATTATCTGAAGAATCTTCTGTCTTCGTTTGTCGGTAGAGTTTCTGGACACCCTGTATTTACAGCACGCAGTGCTATGCCATCCTACCCGATGCACTCCGACGTAAATATAACCACTTGTGATGGGTAGTTCTTCTAAGACCATAGACTCAGTAAAACACGGGTTAAAACAAAATAAATCTTAAGCTTCCCTAAGTCTATCCAAAATTTCTGATATCCGAGGTAACGGATATGCGTCCTTTTCTGATAGTTCGTTGACTTTTCTAAAGTCAATGCAAAATATGTACGAGTTATCCTCTAACTAGTACAATCGGTGAACTCCAACCACTTGCGGAGGGTTCGATGGTTCCTTCTTTCAACATCTTGTCCACCTCCTGGTTGATGATCTGCAGCATTGCGGGATTGTGCCGCCTATTAGGCTGTTTGACGGGATTGCACCTTTTCTTCAATTTTATTTCGTGTTTTATTAAGTTGGTGGGTCCTGTTAACCTCTCGAATTCCTTAAGTTCTTTTCTTAGGAATCTTTCTAGCTCTGTATTTTGAGTGGACTCTTTTAAAGTGTTACATGTTTCTTCTCGCTGTTGGTCGTACTGTTTGGACGTATCCCTATCGAATTTAAGTTCGATCGAATGTTCCCTGAGGAATTCCACTCCTAGTATTGCATCTTCCGTTAACTCTGGCATTACTATAAATGTTTGTCTTGTTTGTAAATTATCGATCTCGCAGTCAACTGTAAACTTCTGGTTGAGCTCCATTGAAGATCCGTTTGCTAGTCTAGTTCTTCCATTATAGCTATGTAGAGAGTGTTTGAATATCTGCGCTATTCTATCTCCGGCGTAATTTTTAATAGTCCCTGTGTCAATTAATGCTCTGTAAGATATTTGTCCGATTTTCAGTGATGCGAACAGTCGCATGTCGTTGCTTGCTTGTTATGTAACGGCGAGAACGAACGGAGTCGAATCTTGCTCCTCAGACTGGGACGACTCCTTGTTTCTCCAGTCTGTTATTCGTTTCCCTGACGTCTGGAACAGCAGTCACTGCTGTAGACCCCTTCTTTGCCGCATCGCGAACAAAATTTTTTCCATGGGTTTTTACAATTCTTACGGAAGTGACCTCGCATCTTGCATCGAAAGCATGTCCTTTTGGCATCGTATTCTGTAGGGTCTGTACGTCTCCAATTTCCGCAAAAATTTTGATTTTCTCGGGTCCTTTAAAACTTAGAAAATCAACTGATGTTGGAAATATAACCTTAGGTTACAAAAATGTGATCATCATTACAACCAATTGTAGCTTAATCACATTAAAAATATAATTGTCAAACATGGCACAAGAAAACAGATTCAGAACATTTTTATGTTGATTACTTCTTATTGACTAGTCTTTTTAGAAGACGATAATTAAAATACAGAAACGAAAAAAAGTCCAAAATTTGAATAAAAAATGAATAACCATTTTCAAGGAGTAAGGAATACCTCGGAGGTGTAACCAGAGAGGGTTCCCATTGTTTTCAATCTGGTAGGATGTAGAGCAACATTTTTGGTGTTGTTTTATGTACTATTAGATTGAAAACTTAGTCTTTTCCAAAATTAGAGTTTTCGTATATAAAATGCATGCGACTTTTTTTACTCATCGATTCAATTTGATGTGAATTTTACCAAAACGTTGAAAATTCGGATGACACTGGTCTGGTCACACCAAGTATCCACCAAGTAATAATACGTCCAAAACAAAGACATCTGATAATTTACACCATGTGATCAAGGGAGACATCATCGTTGCATAATTTGGACTAGTTTGATTATCATCCAGTGATTCGTTAACCTGTGAAGAAAACAGTAGTACATAGCTGCTAATAAAAATGTCCGATAAAAAAAGATGTCACAGCACTTTCATTTATTTATTGTTAATCCGTTCCTGTATACCTTACTGTGTTGCGAATGTTAACGCAATTATACGTACGTTGACTAACCTTGAACTTGTTATATAAGAAATTCAACACAGAGGGTTACTATTTTTCCATTCACAATTTATTCATGACAACATTACTCATCCGTAGGAAGAAAATTTTGGCGGTACGACTAGACGTCTATGGGATGCGCCAACGTAAAGATTTTGTAGCTCATAGACATAAATGTCGAGCAATAGCCAAAACACGATAGAAGGCGTTGAAAATCATTGCTGTGGTTAAAATTGGCATTTTATATTTTTGTTCATTATATTTATTTATTGCTGCTGTTTTTTAATAATGTTTAAATTATCATACATTAAGTGGTATCTAAAAATATCTATGTACATAAAAGGAACTTACCAGAAAGATATTCTTAGAAATTTTTTCTTACCTGAAATAAAAAAACAATATTAAAAACATTATTCAATTTATTACATTATCTAATATATTACACAATATAGGAGCAGTCTTCGTTATAATGGTTTACAAAGTATGGTAGTAGTACTGATTCGTTCCGGAAATTAGCGACTATCATAGCAATTCACACGTGGTTATCACATTAAAACAAGTTCCCAGACTTTGAAGCCAGAAATGGTAGTCTTATTCATGGTTACCCTTTTTCGTAAACGTTTTTCTGTAAAACCTACTGAAGTAATCTGGCTATTCGTCTCTCATAACATGACCCGGAAATTCCAGCCTGCGTTTTCTAATTGAGTTCAAAATCTCGCAGTCCTTTCTCATTCTTGTATGTTAGTTATGTGATCAACTCAAGAAATTGTCGTAATCTGTCCATCCATAGCATGATATTTCAAATGTTTCCAGTTTATAGATGAAAGGAAAGAACTGTGTGAAAAACACAGGTATAGTATTTTTACTACAAAAGCAATATTACGTAGGTCAAAATTTCTGACGTCAGAGCACTGCCAAATCATTAGAATATGACTTTTCATCATGGCCACGTTAATGTCATTACTTGTCAGATATTGTCTTTGTTTTTGTTTACTGTACAAATAATTCTTTATTTTATTCTAATTAATGATGTCAATCGGTTTTCATTTCTTGCCGAAATATATTAATAATACGCCGAAATATTTGTCATGTTAATTAACGTAAATAAACATCAACTTTAAAATTGACGTTTCTCTAGCACAGCTATACGACACCCACACGGAACTTCCCGAACTTGCAAAAGTGGCAACATGGTATTATAATAGGAAAAACGTAATCGCGTTACATTGAGAATTTTAGAATTATTATATTAATTAAATAACCAAAAACATTTTTTAATATTAATACTATGATTAAATAGTTTATGAAACAATCCTTTAAGTTAAATACTCCAGAAAATAATAATTTTATTTAAATATATTAGACAATCGTACGCTACCGATATGACAGTTCTGTGTTGCTACATTTTTACTTCATTTCGTACACAATTTGATTCAAAATATAGCTTTAAAACATTTAATACCTATACCTCGTCCAATTTACTTACCGTTGCACGTCATCCGCGCCATAGCCTGTGACACGATACCAATACGAAATATCTAGGCGGTAAGTGTGTTCCCCTTTAGAATCATTTTGATTCTAAAAAAGAACACACCCACCGCCTAAATATTTCGTGTTGGTATCGTGTCACAGGCTATGGCGCGGATGACGTGCAACGGTAAGTAAATTGGACGAGGTATACATATTAAATATACACTGAGCGGCACAAAAAATGGCCACCCCACAAAATGGGTAATTTTTGATGTCGTGAATTTTCTAAATCTGTTGTCCGATTTAAGTGATTTTTTTTAACATTTTATAGCCTTATTCTTTAACAATATCGCTGTAATAAAATTATTGCTAGACAGGTAAATGATCATTGTATACCGGGTGTACCAATCAAACTGTGTCTTATTCTCAAAGTTCACCACACCCTGTGTAATATTCTAGCATTTATAAAATATTGAAATCAAAACCCAACTATAGCCGCAGGTTTTCTTAACATTCTGTTTTTTTATTTATTCGCTTATGTTGGATAATAAAAAAGTTAGGTACTTTAACAACTAGCCATGTTCTTCATTAATACAGGGTGTTTCTAAATAAGTGCGACAAACTTTAAGGGGCAAATCTGCATAAAAAAATAATGGCAGTTTGCTTTATAAACACATGCTCTATAAACACATTATTTATTGCTCTAAAACCGATTGAGATATGAAAATGAAATTTGGTAAGTTTTAAGATACAGTTATTGCACATTTTTTGACATACAACTAAGAATTTTTGAAGAAAATCTGAAGAGGTGGCATGTAAATAAAAAAAAATCAGATCAAACAAAGAGATAATCGACCAAACAAAGGCCTATTTGGCAGAGCTTTCAGAATCGTATAATTTAGACGTCATAAATAATTTGGAAAGTAGCTGGAATCGTTTTATTCAGCTGAAAGGAGACTATCTAATCAAATAAAATAATTTTCTATTGAGAAATTCACACCGAGAATGCAGTACTATACGGCTAAGATAGGTCAATACATTTCTAATGGGGAATAAACGCACAGGGTTGTCGGTCTTCACTAGTTGTTAATTGCTCTCTCAAGAGCGTCGAACAGGAACTGTGGCAACACTGAATGCTCATTCCTATCTTAACCGTACTGCAATCCCAGTGTGAATTTCACGTTAGAAAGACATGTTTTTCATTTCAAAGGAAGTTACTTATTAAAAATGAATAAGCATTTTCAATTTCAAGTTTTTTGAAGTTACTTATGTTCATAAGGCAGATGTTAAACATATTTCCAAGTAAATAGGCTGCGCCTTGACAAGTCGAACAAGGTGTTTGCTATAATGACATCTTCACTTTGACAGAATTCCTATGAGTCTATCTAGTAGATGCTTGTTTCTCTCACCAATTTAAACCCATCAATCAATGGCTTAACTGCTCCCTTACCAATTTTGGCATTGCAATTCCCTAATATCTTTTGTTCTCCATGATTCTTGCCTCATGTTTCTTTGTTAGGTTGTATTTTGTTAGGTTAATAGCATTGTTTGGTTGTGATCTGCAGGCTTCAATTGCTTCAAAATATAAGTACTATTATTTCACTCCTAAGACTAGAATAACAATGGAAATTTATTAGCTAAATTTATTTAACTGGTAAAACTTTATGATTGCTGACGCTTTCTTATTAATGTGTATTTGTTTATCCCATTTCTACCTAGAACAACACTGTTATTTTGCGGTATCTTACTTTAGTCCACTTCTACATGAGCTTGTACTACTACTATTCTGGTAGAGACAAATTTAGGTTGTTATCTTTCCAATAAAATAGATATGTATCTATATATACAAATAGATATACATATCTAACATAAATAAAAAATAAACCGGCACTTTAATTGGCGTGGTATAAATAAGCCTTAATAGCTATAAAACTGTCTTGTTAACAATGATATATGTAGAAAATTGTAAACCTGTTTGCGACAGTATGTCACATAGTAAATTCCACACCTCTTCTACTACAATATTTTTAAACCTCCCATTCATTCATGAAATCGTTCGTTAAACCTGCCTACGTATTTCCTTTTTCGAAACACCCTGTATACCTACACATTTAGGGTATATTTATAACAGTACACTGAGAAAAATCATACGAAAACTACTGCAATGACTTAAAAAGATACATACTTTGAAGGTAAAAGGACCCCAATATTTGTTTGTGATAAAGGGTACATAAGAAATTTATGAGAAAGTAGATTTAGTTAACAATGCTAAACTCATATCAATTGTCCATAACTATTGTGTAAGATAGGGGAATTTCAAGCAGATGTTCCTTGGTTTATGTATGCCAATGCTGTGTTGGTACTTGGTACCGAAACACTTAAATGAAAGTAGAACAAATTATATTGTAGACAGAGGTGTAATGCTCTTGAAAAATATAAGTTAAATTAATAAATCATAATATATGTAAATTATATATTATAATGGTAGGGGAGCCCAAGTGGGGATTTTTGCAGTTACTCAAGCGCGTCAGATTATTACATGAGGAGAAATCTTGTACCCTGAAAATGTACCTCTACCATATATTGGCTCTTAATGCAGGGGAGTTCGTTAAGGGGGGCCGAAAAAAAATTTATCCTTAGAAAAACTCGAAATCGTCAGATTAAGATAGGTAAGTTAAGTACATGCAAAACAGTGTATATTTCAAAAATCTGACGATTTGGGGGGCGTAAGGAAATGGCCGAGTCACAAGGTTTCACAAGAAAAAAGCGAATATTTCGCGAAATGAACGATAGATCTAAAAACTAAAAAATACGTGCTCAATGTTTGTCAAAAATCTATCGAATAATACTAAACACGACTTCCCACGGAGAGCGGTGGGGGGTAAATTTAATATTTTAAATACGAATCCCGCGATATTTCGCGAACTGAACATCAGATCGAAAAACTGAAGAATACACTTATTCAATATTTTTGAAAAATCTATCGAATGGCACCAAACACGACCTCCTACGGAGGTGGGGTGGGGGGTTACTTTAAAATCTTAAATGGGGGCCCCCATTTTTTATTGCAAGTTTGGATTTCTTTCGTAAAAATAAGAATCTTTTATTCGAGACATTTTTCCAATTATGGATAGATGGCGCTATAATCGGAAAACACGATTGTTGGAAATGGAAAATTAAATTAAAAAATGGAAAGTCCCCACTAAAATGGCAAACTTTACTTAACTTTTTTTGGTTTTAGGACCCACTCTTTACAATTCAATAATAGGTCCCCATAACGCTCGACTGACTGCACATTTAGCATACTTTGCTCCCCTACCATAAGGTGCTTATTTGAAGATTAATTTGTTGTCAATCCAATATGTGCATGGTAAAATAATAATTCTAAACAGTATTAATTTTTAAGTATCTCGAATTTCTATTATACAACAATGGAAAGTTAGAGAAATATGTAGTTACTGTTAGAGTAGAATGAATAAAATGAAGGAAACCTAGCTGTGATACAATACCAACAATAATGTACATAATGTACAGGGTGAGTTACATCAATTATTGGAACATAGATTAGAATCAGTATATCCAGTAGACTCATTAACTTTGGATCTATCTGTATAAATACAGTCTGACTCAGGTCATCTTTTATTAAATGCACTTACAAGAAGGCGTTCAATATTAGATAAGAGTATGATATGTAATTCTAACAGTTTATAATCACAATTATTATTATAGAAGGGAAGGATGGCATTCGGTAAAACTTAAATTTTTTTGTCTTTAGCTTAATGCTTCGACAACAAATGGTCATTGGCATGAAAATTGCATTAGTCGCTGATAGCTGTTTATTGCTTTGGGATGATTTGTACGTCACCAGAAAAAACTATGTATTTTTGAATTGACATCCCGTATTTTCTCATTTTTAGTGCTAGGAATTTTGACATAAAAAAAATTGCCAAAATCCAATTCTTACGACGAAGTTGAAGCGCTGTGTTGAAGCGCGTTTCGTTAGACCACTAAGTAGTAAAATTACCAAAGCACTGATTGTATCAGCTCCCTAGATCAGTCGAAAAGGAGGATAGTCCAGGGAAATAAGGATTTCCTCAGGATACTAAAATATCCAGGTAGCTGACAACTTTTTTAGTTATTGTAGACATGTAGGAAGAAAAACAACCCGTTTCCTGCCTAGGGTTCCGAGCCGTTATTTAATAATTTACCATTCAATGCAAAAAACGCGATTTTTTCGATTTTTTCTTCTTCTTCTTCAGGTGCCATCTCCGCTACGGAGGTTGGCAATCATCATAGCTATTTTAATTTTTGAGGCAGTAGCTCTAAATAGTTGTTTTGAGCTGCATCCAAACCATTCTCGCAGGTTCTTCAGCCATAAAATTCGTCTTCTTCCGATGCTTCTTCTGTCATCTATCTTTCCTTGCATTATGAGTCGCAGGGTGCCATACTTCTCGCCCCGCATCACATGTCCGAGATACTGTATTCTTTCTTTAACATTCCGATGACCAACCTTTTTTTGTTACACGGAGGACCAAGGGGAGGGGGGAATGGCCCAGGTCAAAAATGTCAAAAATGACAATTAACAAAAAATGAAGTTTTTTTTTAATTTTTTTTTATTTTTATGGCATGGACTTTACGTCATTCAGCCAGTCACAACATGAGTATTAGTGTCATGTGTAGTGTGTATGTTGAGTATGTGTCTTGTTACTTTGCAAAGTCAACGTCATTGGCGTAAAACTACTTGGAATTGCACATAATAGACGGTATTTTACTAAACATCAAGTTCAGTATATATTTTTTATTCGTAAAATTTAGGGAATTTTTTTTATTTCAAAATATGAGGATCTCTGGAATGATATTAAAGTCAAATAAAAAAATAATGAGTTAAAAATTGAAAATACTTTTGAATTTATTAAAGAAAAACATACGCTGGGGTCACAATTTCCCCCGCTTGGTCATCCGAAGGTTAATTGTAAGTTCAACTTCCTTCTCTTTAACTATTCTTCTTAGTACTTCGTTGTTCGTAACTCTATCTACCCAGGAAACCCTCATAATTCTTCTATAGGTCCACATTTCAAAGGCGTTAAGTCGTCTCATTGTCTCTACATTTAACGTCCATGATTCCACTCCATAGTATAGTACACTGTATACGTAACATTTTGCTAGGCGTACTTTAAGAGCTAATATTAAATCTTTGCTACATAATAAAGCGATTTTTTGCACTCCATTAAAAAGCTAAATAGTTGACATAAAATCACAAAATTAAATTTTTTAGAACATTAAAAAACCTTCAAAATGCCGATTTTGGCAAGTTGAAAAGTCAATTTGTTGCTTCGCAAACTGCAAAATAAGTGAAAATCGATATTTGTTAATAACTTTTACTAAAACTAACTTAGAACTTTTAGTGTTTCACCCAAAGTTGGGTATTGAGATACCTAACAAACCAACAAAATTTGAGACCGATGCATTAATTAATTTAAAAGTTTAGTATGATACAATTGATCCAAATAATGGCATAACCCAGACTTCCAAAGTGAAAGTTATCCTCCAACACCAAATTGTTCTTTATGGTCTACATAATGTTCAGAAAAAAGTCACACCATTTTGAGCGTCGGGTTTGGGGGGAGAGGGGGAGGAGAAATAATAGGTTTGTTCTAGCATCAGTTTCAAACGGTTTGAAACCATCAGCGAATAGTCGACCAGCGCGAGTAGAGGGGATAGCACTGGTGACTGTATTATGTTCTCTCACTGAACAACTGTTTGCTGACGGTTTCTGACTAGTTTGACTGTTTGCTAGAACAAACCTAATGTTTCCTCGTACTTTGGATTATAATCATTCGATAGAGCGTGCGCAATATATTCATAATCAACCTCTAACCCTTTCGCCCAAAAATTCTCATACGTGGTATTAGAATGTAGGTAGCGCATAGCCTATTGCTGAACTCATTAGTGCTTTGTAAAAGATTAGTGATATATTTAGGTCTGCTCACCAATTTGTATGACTAAAAGCTCTTACTACATTTACTGCATGTTTACATTTTTTGACAAATGATGAATATGTTTTTTCCAAGAGAGCTTTTAATTTAAAAGATGCCAAGGTACTTAACTGACGTTTTTGATGGTAATGTGAATGGTCCTATATAAAAACCAATTAACTTAAAAACAAACAAACTAAATGTATTGCAAAAGAATACTGAAAGAATCAACAACATCTGTTGTTTTGATATATTAACTAAAATTATACTATACTAAATATCAGTTAAAAAATTTTAATGGACGCAAGTTTTTCATTTTAAGTTTATCTTTGATCTATTGATACACATTTTGCAAGCTTCATCGGTTGATAAAATGGAGTTATGGGTTTCTAAGCCCGGCCAAAATACATTTGCGCTTTTGTTATTAACATATGGGACACATCATCAAAAAAATCTGGTGTTTTTTATATAACGGCCTGTTACGTAAAAACAAACAAATATGAAAATCCCACTTTGTTATCAGAAAAATACATTCGTTTTTGTCCATTTTGTGTTTTTTGAAATATAGGTTACATTTCAGAAAATATAAAAATGAAAGAAAAGCAACAACGATATAAACTCACCGGCACAAAATTCCGCCACTAAATTTTCAACGGAAACTTTTCGTTTATAAATTCGAAAAGTCTGTGTGTTATTGCATTGCCGCTCCTGCAATGCTTAGAGCAGATTTATCGACGGTTTATTATGTAGTTTTGTCTTCTGAATCCAATACGACGGAAACGGCATTTCGATATCTCTAACGGTCTTCGAGATAATCGACCTCAAAGTCTAAAATGTGACGTCACAATCATTTTATTTTCTGCCGACACACTAACCGTCAGCAGAAATCGTTACTAGTAAGTAGGCTAGTTTTTTATTCTAAATTTGTCAAGCAAAGCATAGGTTATTTACATTTGAGTTTGACACTTCGTGCATGTCAAACTAAATTTTAAATGAAGTATTAATTAAATATCAATGACATTTGATAGTGAATTGAATGTTGTTCTGAAGCTATTTCCTTGTGGCATTTTTACAATCAACTATTTTTAATGGGAAACGAGCCACAATTTTACCAAAAATGATTTTATTAACGTTTCGAAGCCCAAATCGGGTTTCGTTGTCAAAATACAAAATACTACCAAAATAAACAAAAATGTTGTTGCAAAGTAAAAAAATTCTTCTAATAATTTATTTAATCTGACTCATTTATATTGGCAATTCAGACGTATATTATACATTTTAAAGTAGAAGACTTTAAAATGATATCGCAAATATTTATGAGTTGCGTTTCTGGGACGACTTTACTAAAAGATAGTTCATTCGATTACATGAAATCAATCCCAACTCAAGAATATCCGTCTCAAAAAAATCATAGCATGTGATCTGTCTTTAAAAAGACAACCAAATGCAACGATGACAGTAAAATTCTCGCGTTAGAGATTCCATAGTAAATCACGAGGGAAACCAGGAAAAAACCTCGTGATACTGGGCGGAGGTAAATTCCTCACCAACCAGTAAAAACATATAATCCGACAGGTATTTTCCTCACCAAATTTAAGGGTTCCTATTAATCCGGTAGGTATTTTCCTCACCAACTCACTCAGGTAATAAAATAAAAAATATAGGTAGATTTAATTTATGAATGTATATTACGAAAGCATCCGAAATCCGAATACAAGACATTAATTTCCTTACATTATAATAATAGTTTATAACATAGATAATATTATGCAAGACGTATAAATTATTATTTAAAATTTACTATAATAAGACAGACACTTTACAAAATCCATTCTAGTCATTTGATTAGACTGATATCTTATTAATAACTATTCTACATTTTTCAATTTCAGTTTAGCTTGTTTATCTTTGATATGTTTTGCAATATGCAAACTTTAAATTTTAACATACGTATCTACCTGAAATTATTTTTTTTCAAAGATGAAATTTTTCCAAAGAATTTTTTCAGAAATTTTTTCAAAGAAAATATAATATATGGATGGAAGCGTATTACAAAACGATAAATTAAAATGCGAATGAAAAGATTCGCAAGCATTCGTAATACGAATAACACAAGAATTTGCCTCTGTCCACAAATATGGGGAGAATATGGCAGTTTTGTCTATATAAGTTTCAACTAAATAATCAACATATCTATCTTAAATTTCATTTTCTGGTTTGCATGACATTAAATCAAACACAAAACCAGCTGATACGTCTTCTGGTTCTATATGTAAAGCCAAAAGTATGTTTGAGCCACTTGCCTCCTACAGAATAATTTTTATATTCTGATTCAGGAGACCAGAACATTTCTATACCAAGCTTGGTGTAGGTAACCATGTATTTCAGTGTTCGGACACACTTCAATGATTGCATTGTGTATAGCCTTTTCAAAATCTTCAAAAATTTTACTAGCATTAAACTCAATTTTGAGAGCTTTAAAAATTTCTGATTTTACCGAATAAAAAATATTGTAAATTTCTGTTTTTTTGTTTGGCAGTAAACAGTATAATAAAGAAATATAATGCCCATTAATTAGCCCATGAATAGTGAATAATTGCAAATAATATGTGGTACAGTAAGAAAATGTGCCATCCATATAATAAAATTCAATGTGGCTAAAAGTCTTATATTTGTTTCACAATTAAATACAATTATCCTGCTTTTGACACAGTTTATAAAGAGGAAATTTTCCCTCTTGGTCTTGGTTATTTTTTGAGCACACCTCTTCACAAATTCTTGAACCTCATCTCATCAATATTGGAAGTAAGTCGACCAGGCATCATTTTTCGTCGATAATTATATATTTTTTCTTATGTAACTGACAACAATCGTAGTAATTGTTTCAGACAAATTAGCTGCAAGCGCTTGGCGTATAATTTTTCTGGTTTTTCAATATTTTCTTTGGCTTTACGTTTACAATAGTTAGAAATAATTTTTTGATCTAACTTCTGACAATCTGGTTCATGATTATGTTGTAGGCTACTTCTAGATATTGTAAAAGTTGCACCAATAGTAAAAAATTTCGCACTACAAGTTGTTTTATCCTCCAGAACACTTCTGCACTTTTTAAAACTTTCACTTTATACAAAATAAAATTTTCAAATACCAATACCGAGTATGGTTTACCGCGATCATTTTCTATTAAACATGCCATTTTTTGTCAAAATTCCCATTGTGAGTGACTAAAAATAATATAATATAATTAATTAATTAATTGTTATAGGTACCTACTGTAATTTAATAGTAGATAAATAATTCAATTGAATGATTTTTAGTAAAATCTACCTGAAATAACTGAAATAACCATTTCGGTCTTGGTGAGGAAAATACCTGTGGGATTATGACATACCCTTCTAAACCCAGGTAAAAGATTATTTTGGTGAAGAAATTACACCCGCCGGTGTGATACTATCCCGACATCGTAAGTATTTGGTCTTACATTTAATTTACTTTCAAAAAACTAATACCAAATTCTGACTTTAATATGTTTAAATTATAAATAATATTAATAATACATAGATATACAATCAGTAATACTAAAATATAAAATTTGTACTCGATATGTTATTGACTTACTAATGGTGGTATTTTCTTTCTATTGACTTCCTCTTTCACTGTCTTTCAGTATGGGTAACTACATCCTACTGCATTCTAGCGAGGAATTTGCGACACAGTTGGTTTCATTTAACATAATTAGAGCCGCTTCTTTGATCTTTCTCTTTTTACTATCCGATTCTTTCAGGACTATACTTGAATCTCTCCACTGAACTCTATGTTCATTATCCCATGCGTGTTAACATATTTGAGATCTATCAAATTCTCTATTTTTAATATAAGACTGATGTTCACTTATTCTAACGTTTAATGGTCTTGATGTTTCACCTAAATAAAATTGTTCGCATTCACAAGGTATTTTATAAATGCAATTCTTTGTTCTTTCTTGTTCATTGTTAGGTTTAGTTTTAGATAGAATCGATCTCAATGTGTTTGTTGTTTTGAATGTTGTTGAAATGTTGAATTTATTTCCTATTGTTTTAAGTTTCTCGGATAGTCCTTTTATATAATATGGTATTGATCTCGTATTATTTCTTGTGAATGTTGTAGGATCCCGTTCTAAGTTGTTTTGTTCCATTTGATCTAATCTTGACAATTCCTTATTTATAAACGATAAAGGATAATCATTTTTTAATAAAACAGATGTTAACAACATCAATGTTTTAACAAATTGTTTTTCTTCTAAAAATGAATTTTCGTTAGAACAAGTAATTTTGGCTCTATCATATAAGGAATTAATGATTCCCTTTTTAGCTAAAAATTAAAAAAAAAATCTAAACAAAATTTAAAACCCACAGTATGGTGGAGATATGTAATATGTTTTAGTTTTAATAAATTTTGTTGGTTAGTTATGCTTCTTTTCATAAGCATTTTTCAGTGTGTCACAAATGATAGAAAAATTTATTCTAACATGACATTTTAGTTAAATCTGACAGTTGTCACATTTTATTTGCAATTTGGCATAGAAACAAATCAATTGTGTTTATTGCATTTATAAAATGGTATTTTCTTTGATTTGTGTAGTCTTATAAATTGTATAGATTATATTCGTAGATATATTATATAATTAGTAAATATTTTTTTTCGATTATAGCGCCATCTATTGACAACTAGAATAAATGTTATAAATATTACCGACGAAATGTAATCACCGACGGCGTTTTTTTTGTCACATACAATTTAATGCGTTAGAAAGAAATCGAAAAACTGTGACGCACTGAAAGATCCTCATGAGAAAAAGCATACATAAATAAATTAAGTAAAAATGAAAAAATTACTTGATATTTGAGGAAGGTGGAAAAACCATATGTATAACATGGAAGTAAAGTGCCTTTTCCTCCCTTGAATGATTACTGCCCTCCGCTACGCGTCGGGCAGTAAACTTCATTCTCGGGAGGAAAAGTAGTACTTTCCTCCCTTGTTATACAAATAGTCTTAATTTGTCTTAGAACAATGGAAAATGATTAAAACAAGTAGTTGGTATAAATACTTTTTCAAAAACTACATTGCTAATCACGAAATATTTTAATTTACCACCGCCAGAAGGATACCTACATCAGACGTATCGACACATGTATCGGCATCACTTCCAGAAGTCAACTTTTCCATTAGTGAAAAAAGTACTACTTCATGCACTTGTTGCATATATTAGTATTAGATTAGAAGATAAATTTAACTAACGCAGAGTTCGCTACTTTAACGAAACATGAATTAAAGAATTCGGTCACGAGTATAAGTGTATTTGATCAACACTACCATTACTTACTTACAGGTTGTTATAATATGTTAGGGGCAAAGTTTCCACTTAAATTATCAGATTATTCATATATATCTATATAGGGGTCAATTACTAAAACAAAGACAATATGTTTTTGCTACTCTACTCTAAGAAGTGGTAAGAACATCTTTAAAATATAGTGTTATCCTTCTACTAAAGATTCTTGTCGTTTTCATTATTAATTAGGCGAAAAACTTAAACATATTTTTGCAATAACTTTCCAAGTTGTATGTGTTTAATAAACTAAAAGTTTAAAAAATATATATAAAATATACAGTTTAAAATTAATTTAAGTTTAAAAAATTCAATTATTGTGAGTAAAGCATGGCTTTTAGAAGACCCTCTCTTCTCTCTTTAGAAGATTTGAATTTTTAATCTCTGTTAGTGCAATCTGCAGTCTTTAACAGTATTCGTACAACAATACACTAAAGGTTTTTAAGATTCAGATCTTAACCAGTTAATTATACCAATATCCTTGATTGATCAGAAAAACAATACATACACATAAAACATACACATACAGTACATACACATTATCAACAAAAAATCAATTTCATACCCACAAGCTGGAACTTAGACGGAGAGGCAGCGCTGAAAAATCTCTTTGAATTTACTAAAGCTAGATTTTTCACAGTTGATTACTGTGAGTGTGTAAAGAAACATACTGCGGTCGGTCAAGCGAAACGTAGAACAGGGGTTACTGAGAGGGTATCAAAATTGCTTTGTAAAAATCAGTACACACGTTCTAAATTAAATATAAATAAAAGTTATTATAGTCAATCAGCTGTATGACGGGACAGAGCCGGTCGGTCGGCCCCAATAGTCGATTGAAGACATGAATCATTTTGGCTTGCAATTTTTTCGTCCAGCATGGATTTACTTGAAATTTTCACAGAAGGTAGGGAATAGTCCAAGGATCATTTTCTATATCATGCCGTTATCATACGCTAAAACCTTGGGGTGGCTGCCACCCCATCTCGGGGGTGGGAATTTTTTATTACATTTTCTGTAAGCAATCTGCAAACACACCAATAATGTAATAAATCTTATAATACGAAAAAAAAAAGAAACAAAAAAAAAAGAAACATAAAAAAAAGAAACAAAAAAAAAGAAACAAAAAAATAAATAAAAAAGAAAAAAACAAAATAAAAATTTAATATTTATATACACATTATATACTATATCAAAAAAAGTAATATATTGAAATTAAAACAAAAAATAAAACAAAAAAAAAACGACTAAAAATAAAAAATGAAAAAGAAAAAAAATTAAAAAAAAAACAGTAACAGTCAAAACAAGTCAAACTTTTTAATTTACATTTACTACTAACTCGAACTCTGATTGTAGATCTGTGAATACAAATTCCAAAATAGGCTGGTCAATTGGCTATGCCAAGGTCATTCAAATAAATAAAAAAAATAAAAATAAATGGATTTAATTACCTTCGTAGGAAAGCAGCTTTGATACCCTCTCAGTAAACCCTGTTCTACGTTTCGCTTCACCGACCGCAGTATGTTTCTCTACACAATCACAGTAATTAACTGTGAAAAATCTAGCTTTAGTAAATTCAAAGAGATTTTTCAGCGCTGCCTCTTGGTCTATTATTTTAATCCATGGTTTATGATGCCAATATGTTGGCTTGAAATTTACCAAAAATTTTCCATGAAAACCTATATACAGGGCGTTTCATTAATAATTGTCCATATAGTAACTGGAGAAACATTAGCACAAAATACGAAGATTTAACCTAAAACACTTAAATGAAATGTGGTTCCTTACTGAGTTACAGGGTGTTTTATCTTAAAATTTAAAAACTATTTTTGCTCAGCATTTTAAAACTATTCGACGTATCCTTTTCATACTTGGCAGGAAGTATAGGTACTGTACAAACTACTAAATTATGTCAAACAAACGTTTGTGGCTATTACCAGAGGCGTACGACGGGGGAAAGTGAATGGTTGACCCTTTCCAAATTCTACGCCACTGGCGAAATTGCTATTTTAGTTCAATTAGTGGATTCTCCAATACTTTCTATGAAAATAATATACTCTTCATTCGTAGCGATAAAGTCATTAGTTTTCGAGATATTTGAAGTTAAAAATGAAACGACACGGTTATTTTGATTAATGTATTGTGTCACTTCATTTTTATTTTCAAATACCTCGAAAACTAATCATTTTATCGTTACGAATGAAGAGTATATTATTTACATAAAAAGTATTGCAAAATCAAAAAATTACACTAAAATAGCAATTTCGTCAGTGGCGTAGAATTTGGGAAGGGTCAACCAGCCACTATCCCCTGTCGTACGCCTCTGGTAGTAGCTAGAAACGTTTATTTATCTTAATTTAGTAGGGTGTACAGTACCTACACTTTCTGCCAAGTATGATAAGGATACGCCAAATAGTTTTAAAGTACTGGGTACAAATACTTTTTAAATTTTAATCATATGAATCATATCATAAATTAATCAAAATAACTGTGCCGTTTCATATTTGACTTCAAATATCTCGAAAACTAATGACTTTATCGTTACCAATGAAGAGTATATTATTTACGTGAAAAGTATTTGAGAATCTGAAAATGGTACTAAAATAGTAATTCCTCCAGTGGTGTAGAATTTGAGAAGGGTCAACCATTCACCACCCCCTGTCGTACGCCTTTGGTATCAGCTAGAAACGTTTGTTTATCATAATTTCGTAGGGTGTCTAGTAGTCGCACTTCTTGCCAAGTATGAAAAGGATACGTCGAATAGTTTTAAAATGCTGAGCCAAAATAGTTTTTAATATTTTAGATAAAACACCCTGTAACTCAGTAAGGAACCACATTTTATTTAAGTGTTTTAGGTTAAATCTTCGTATTTTGTGCTGAGGTTTCTCCAGTTACTATATGGACAATTATTAATGAAACACCCTGTAGAACAAATTTTTGAACAAATTAGTCCGACGTCCTGAAGGGCACTAAGCCCATCACTAGGCACATCAAAGAAACATGAAACGTAAATTACGTTTCATGGAAATAAACCACTGCTAAACAAATATACGTCCGGCCATTTATGAAACTCTCCGAAAATAAAAATGTGTCATGAGCATGAATCACACTCGTTTCATTGGTAGGCGGACTTTGAGATTTGTTTAGCAGTGTTTTCTTTTCATGAAACATGTTTTTCGTTTCATGTTTCATGTTTTTCGTTTCATGTTTCATGTTTTTCGTTTCATGTTTCTTTGGTGTGCGGCTTGCCTTAGGATTATGAGAAAGAAGAAGAAGAAACAAATAATAAAAAACTGCTTCTCTCTCTTCCTCAAAAAATGCTAAATTTAGCTCATGAATGAAATCGATTCGACAAAAGCCAGATGCCTAAAACGTGTTAAACGCTTCCAAATTTTTTTTTTTATAATTTCGTGAGATACCTTGTATATATTCGTTCCTTGTAGTTTGTTACCACACTACTTTTGTGATTACTTTAGGAAAATTTCAAAGCTAATGAAAATTCCCTTATTCAGATATTTTATTTTAAGTATTTTAAATAATAATCAAATTTATGACACGAGCCTTAAAAAAATTGTCCCCAGCAGTCTCCAGCAGTCTCCAGAGTCTCGTTAGGATCCAATATCTTGGAAAATTCAACCTTTATTGACGATAACTCCAATTACGAGTGAACTAAAAAAAATTATTTTTTTGCTCCTATAAAAAATAATATCCTTTTGGTTCGAGAGTCATTTTTGGGTAGGTGTAGGTATTTGGGGAAATCTGAAAATTTTTTCAGCTAACTCTTCCATAATATTCTAATACAAAAAATGCAGACCTGACTGGAGTGTAGCGGTCATTTACCCCTAAAATTAACCCCCTAATTTCAAAAACGTGTAAAATTGTTTACTACAAATAATCTTTGAGCCAACTAATTTTTTTTAAAATTTTATACATTCAAAAATAAAGAAAATAAATAGGTCAGGTGATTCGCGAGAGATTTTAACTCTTTAAAAAGCTTGCATGTGCGCTACTAGGATTATTTTCAGAGGAGTAGATCTTTCCTGACAGGGGGTGCAATTGCTATTTTAACAGGGTATTATTTAATATTATAAAATAAATCATCTAAAAAACACACGTCTGTTGGTGAGATTTTCTACCTGCCAGGTAGTCAAAAAAATTACGCGTGCATGTGAAATGTGAATGAACAGCGCTATAGGTAAGCTAAAGCATGAGAAAGAGAGTATGTCGATTGCTTCCTCCATTCGTTCGACCAAAATGACGTAATATGACGATACCCATGCTGTTGTGCCTCAAAATTTTGGAGTCATTATGATATATTTTAGATTTCTCAGATACAAATTTTCCAAAAATTTCTCTCTCTCTCTCTCTCTCTCTCTCTCTCTCTCTCTCTCTCTCTCTCTCTCTCTCTCTCCCTATGTGTGTGTGTGTGTGTGTGTCTCTCTAGAATTTCTCTTTTTTGATCTAAAGAACATTTTCAATGCAGATGCATTTAATTGGCCGCCATTTTCTTCTTGGGGCAAGTTTAAATATTTTACGAATATTTTCAGTTGTTAATCTTCTTTTAATATATCTTCTTTTAATTGTTTTTACAACAGAACTACTCCAATTCTCGTAACAGAGTATTTTTACTTCTTCGGATTCGATTCTGTATTGTCCTTCTTTATTGGTGACTTTGATGATTCATCGTATTGTAGTTCTTTTTATAAATTGGCAATCAGAACAGTTACAACAATAATTTCCGTAGTTTGGATAATCCCAATTTTTTTGGAACTCACTTTTTTGAATAACTAAGTTCAGGTCTAAAGAAAAATTACTTTTCTCATTTTCTGTTTTGAAAGAAAGAAGGGAGGGGATTTTTTGTTATAAAACTGTGTTTGCGTAAAAAATTATTATTTTATTTATAACACTTCAAATATTTATAAATCCAAAGAGCAAATTTAATCATTAATTTATCTAGAAAATGATATATTTGTACTTCGGCTGAAAATCAAGCAAGTTCAACAGTAACAACCTTTCAAATTAAATAGAAGAACCGATTACTTCAAACATTTGCCTTGAAGCCGGTACGAAAATCAACAGATCTCTTTCTTAGTAATACCGGCTTATTTGCATAAAAGTGTAGATTCGTGAAACCTACATACCAGACGACCTAAAAAGTATTGTTAACTACCTCCTACCTACCAATACGAACAACTAGCATTAAATGGTGTTTTTACGTTTCTATTACCTATCATCTGACATCTTAATTGAGTTTTACCGTAGACATAGTTCAGGAAGAATGTATCTGACACCGTTTTTTAAGGTTTGGCCAAGCAGATATATTTGGAAAGACGTGTTTAAATAAAGATACGTCCAAATATATGTGTTACGATACATGAATAATGTGCAATATGATTTGGAGTAAATAATAATTTACCTAGAATCCACAAGGAAAAGAAAGAAATAAATTTCCTCTAGCTGGTTGTATACCATCAATCACAAAAATTTTATTGAAAACATCCTTTGTAAAAAGTATAAAAACTATTATTAAAATCCCTTTAAGGGCTACATCACATACCGTTTTCGATTTTCTTACAAAATCATCAGTAGTGTTAAAAACTTTACTTTTAGGTTTATTTTTAACACTGATGATGATTTTGTAAAAAAATCGAAAACGTTGTGTAGTTAGTAGGAAACGTTAGTCTAACGTGGAAGGAAGTACTTCATTCTAGGCACTGAAGATGTTCTGAATTAGAACGAAAACCGTTTTGCAATCCATTTGGATAACATTTTAGATAGTTTTTAATTAACGATTTTATACCAGTATACAATTTGAAGCTTTTACTTCAGTATGAGTTTTTTAAACTATGGTATACAGCCAACTATTGGGATTTTCCCATTGATTTCATATTTTATTCTTTATATAACAAAACCGTGTTATAAAAACTACTTTTTTATTATAGTGTAATTTTTGGAATTTTAAGTATTTTATATCGTCAAATTATTTTATATTTTCTCCTATAAATAATAAAAACCTATTATAAAAAAGTTCTTTTTTATAAAAGTGTAATTATTTAAGACTTAATAACTCGGTTAAAAATTATGATTATGAAAGTCGGAAAGTGACTAAATCAAAGTTTAAAGCCACCCCTACATGATCCTAAACAAATTTGTGTCATTAATTTATTACTAAGCTGTTATTTTTAATTATTAACAATGAGCGGTAAGATCATATTGACGCGGCTGTAAATGTGAGTGCGAGTAAGATGCACCATTGACTTCCGGTACGGCATCTCTCTCGCACTCACCATTGACGGCAGCCTAATACGTGCATGGCGCTCATTATTATTACTTATAAATAACAGCTTAGTAATAAAATACAGTGGAACCTCGATTATCCGTCTCTCCATTAACCGTCACCTCTGTTAACCGTCAGGGTACATACAGAGTTGTATTGACTACATTAGCAATAATTTTAATGCAAAAAAATTAAAAAAAAAAAGTTAATTTGATTTGTGATGAGGACACAAACGGCTATCGAATAAAGAACGGATAAAGAAATCTATAACGGATAAAGAAATCGTTGAAATGGCAACAAAGGCGGACCAGACAGATTCAGAAGCTGACACAGACTTGGAATTTGACTATAGCTATGTTGATGAACCTATTGTAACTGACCTTATCGCATATGCAATAAGTCATCGAGTGGTATTCTCAACAAGAAGAAGCCAATAAAGTAGATTGTATGATCTTATGCCGATTAAGAAATTCAGCCATCGCAAAATATGAAGCAACAGTAAAACAAACACAGATTTCAGAATATTTTAAATTGATTCGATTGTACGAACACAAATCCCTCTTGTATTGTCAAACAAATCATACAAATGAAATTTGAGAGTTGTACTATGAATTTTTAATTTTTTTTAATGTTCTGTTGACCGTCTTTTCGATTATAGTATTTTTACTACAAAAACGTTATTACGTAGGTCAAAATTTTTGACGTAAGAGAACTGTCAAAACATTAGAATGTGACTTTTCATTATTGCCATGTTTATAATAATCATGGCAATAATGAAAAGTCACATTCTAATGTTTTGACAGTTCTCTTATGTCAAAAATTTTGACCTACGTAATAACGTTTTTGTAGTAAAAATACTATATCCGTCATACCCTTGGTCCAGTGCCCTGACGGATAATCGAGGTTCTACTGTAATGACAAAAATTTCTTCAGGATCTTGTAGGGTTGGCTTTAATCTTTGATTTAGTCACTTTTTGACTTTCATAATAATAACTTTTAACCGAGTTCTTAAGCCTTGAAAATCGCCAATTTTCGTTTTTTTTTCAATTTTAAATTGCTTATAACTCGAAAACGATAAACTTTAGAGAAAAATTATAAGAGACCTTTTTTGTCCAGAATGGTCCAAAAAACCTAAAAAAAATTGTCCGTTCCAAAAATATTGATTTTTGCAATTTGATTAAAATTTTTTTTTTCACGTGGGCGACTTCTTGAACCTTATTCTGGGATCAACTATTTTTAATGGGAAATAAGCCACAATTTTACCAAAAAAATGATTTTATTAACTTTAGTTCCATTTTATCTCCAAATTGAACAGCACGATGTCTTGTTCCAAAGATATTTAATTTCCGAAGTGCAAAGTAGACCCATTTTAATTTTATTTATATGAGTCCGTCAAATATGTTCATTCAATATGCTCATTCTGATTTCTGAGATACTGGACAAATTTCTACGGGTATTTTCGTAATTATTTATATAAGTGATGAAATTCCCCGTATGCTTTCCTATATGTAATAATGGGACGTACACCATACTTCCTGTTGAATTTTAACAAACACTCTATGAATCGATCATCTTCTAAAACAAGGGCAATTCGATGCGTTCGTCTGAGAGGCATGACGAAAACTGATATTTGAATCGTTAATAAAATCATTTTTTTGGTAAAATTGTGGCTTATTTCCCATTGAAAATAGTTGATTATAAAAATGCCACAAGGAAATAGATTCAGAACAACATTATTCTGGGATGTCTTACAATGTGATTATGCAAAAAAATCTCATGGGAATATTTTTTCCAACGAACCCGCCGTTTTCGCCTCTACGAAGAAAGCGGGATATAATATTTTTCTCATAGACATCTTTCATCTTTCAGTGCCTCACAGTTTTTCGATTTCTTTCTAACTCATTAAATTGTATGTGACAGAAAAAGGCACGTCTGTGATTACACACATTTATAACATTTATTCTAGTTGCCGATAGATGGCGCTATAATCGAAAAAAATTATTTACGAATTATACACTAATAACCGGCAAAATAACGCAAAAGATGGAAAACATATTTTAAGTTGTGAGATGAAAAGAGATGAACCTAGAAGAGGTGTTAAATTTAGCGATAGTACCTTTAGACGTATCGGACGAATTTGAGAAATGCCACTGTCATAGTGACAGTTTTAGTTGACATACTCCTCTGATACGTTTAAAGTTGGGAAACAATCAATATATTGTCAACTGATGTTACTATCGCTAAATTTAACACCTCTACTAGTTATATTTCTTTCTATCTCACAATTTAATATGTTTTCCATCTTTTGGGCTATTTTGCCGGTTAGTAGCACGCTCATCACTGTATAATATTTATTATCTACGAATATGTTGTTCTGAAGCTATTTTCTTGTGGCATTTTTACAATTTTAACTATTTAGAATATTTCTTTATTTAGAATATTTAACTATTTAGAATATTTAGAATAGAATAACTATTTATTTATGGCTTATTTCTATTTATATTATATTTATATTATATTCTTATTTCCCATTCTAAATAGTTAAAATCTACGAATATAATCTGTACAATTTATAATACTATACAAATCACAGAAAATACCATTTTATAAATACAATAAACACAATTGATTTGTTTTTATGCCAAATTGCAAATAAAATGTGACAACTGTCAGATTTAACTAAAATGTCATGTTAGAATAAATGTTATAAATGTATATTATCACGGACTTACCTTTTTTTCTATCATTTGTGACGCACTGAAAAATGCTCATGAAAAGAAGTACATATGCAGAAGTACATGCTCATACACACAGTGACAAAGTATTCTACCTAACTCATGAACCTGTAAAGTTTCTAGTTCTAGCGTTACTTAAGAAAATAACGTTAAACTATCCATTTTTATTAACGTTGTAAATTTGTTATTGTACCAATAGATAAAACTAATGATCTAATTTTACACCCGTGTTGAGCTGCCCCCCCCCCCCCCACTTGCAAAAATTAAAAACAAATAGCCCTGATTTATGAGCTATTTATGAGCTCTCATATTCCGCAAACTAAAAATTTTGAGCTCGTTCCACTGAGCAGGAATTTAATACCCTAGTGGGGGGGGGGGGCTGAGTCAGCCCCCCCCCACTACTTAAAAATAGGAATATTGAATCGGTTTTTGCGGCAGAATTACGAGCTATTTATGAGCTCTTGAAATTATATAGCTTCGATTTTTGAGCTCATCCCCTTCACCCCCAAACAACCCTTAAATTGATTTAACTTAAGAGAAAGATGCTGAGAAAACTTAAAATATATCGTATTGCGGATATAATTCCTATAGCTTATATACTCTAAGAATAAACTATTAAATCAAGGGCATTTCGATTATTGAGCTACAACCCCTTCGCAAGAAAACCACCCTATCTTCCCGGCTTAAGAGAAAGTTGTACTTAAAATACGTTAAACTAATTATTTGGCGACTACATATCATTTAATAATTTATAAGCTTCCAAATTACGCGCATTTAGATCAGTAAATTGCAATTTATTTTGTATAGTGCAGTCACTGAAGGTAAAAATCAACGATTACCTTCAAGTTCGGTGAACCTTCATCGATTTTCACGAAAATTGGTCAGTGGTTAGAGGATACGTCAAGAAACAAAGGTGACATGGTGCCACCTTGCGCCTTTACCCTGAGGGTGGATACCGCCCCTTCTCGGGGGTGAAAATTATTTTATAAAAAATAACTGCACAAATCAATAAAAGAACAAATTAAAAGCAAAATTTATTATATAAAGTTAATAAAATAAGTCAATACTTTTTAAGTTATTAAAGATCAAAGATTTTAATCATTTGTGAAAAAAATGCATGTTTTGAAGAGGTTTTCTGTAAATCACTGAAAAACTGTAAGTTTTTACAAAAAAGTTAATAGTAGTTTAATTCGTATAGCTTATATTCTAAGAATAAACTCTTAAATCACGCACCTTTCGATTATATAGCTACAACCCCTTCGCAAGAAAACGACCCCATTTTCCCGGCTTAAGAGAGAGTTGTTCTTAAAATAATTTAAATTGATTATTTGGCGACTACATATCGTTTAATAATTTATTAGCTTGCAAAATATACGCATCTCAATTATTGAATTGCCATTTTCTTTCTATAGTGCAGTCACTGAAGGTAAAAATCAACTATTACATACGATTTCGGTAAATCTCCATTTATTTCACGAATTGACAATAACAACTTGGGGTTTTAGCATGGGGTATATGTCACCCCTTCTCGGGAGTGAAAATTACTTTATTAAAAATAACCCCACAAATCGAGAGAGGGACAAATTGTAAGCAAAATTTGTTATATAATGTGATTAAAATAAATCAATACTTTTTGAGTTATTAAAGATCAAATATTTTAATTTTTGGAAAGAAAATGCATGCTTTAGAGCGATTTTTCATAAATGACTCAAAAACTGTAAGTTTTTACAAAAAAGTTTTCATCACTAAAATTGAAGCTAATAAAAAATATAATAAATTGCTTACTTGAAAAACCTTTAATGTTAATTTAAAGTAAGTTATTGGTAATTAAATGTATATTTTTTTCCGCGACTGTTCAAATCTAAGGGTTCAAGCTTAAATAACGGGAAAAAGATGCATTTTATAACACTTAGGTACTAAATACTTGTCAAAGTACTTAGAAATACCCATCAAAAATAAGATCCAGAAAAAGTTGATAGTATCAAAATCCGCTCACCAATTTTCGTGAAAATGAATGGAGATTTACCGAAATCGAAGGTCATAGTTGATTTTTACCTTCAGTTACTGCACTATAGAAAGAAAATGGCAATTCAATAATTGAGATGCGTATATTTTGCGAGCTCATAAATTATTAAGCAATATATAGTCGACAAATAATTAATTTAAATTATTTTAAGTACAATCCTCTCTTAAGCCGGGAATATGGGATGGTTTTCTTGCGAAGGGGTTGTAGTTCAATAATCGAAAGGCGCGTGATTTTAGAGTTTATTCTTAGAATATAAGCTATACGAATTAAATTACTACATATTAACTTTTTTGTAAAAACTTACAGTTTTTCAGTGATTTACAAAAAACCTCTTCAAAACATGCATTTTTTTCACAAATAATTAAAATCTTTGATCTTTAATAACTTTAAAAGTATTGACTTATTTTATTAACTTTATATAATAAATTTTGCTTTTAATTTGTTCTTTTATTGATTTGTGCAGTTATTTTTTATAAAATAATTTTCACCCCCGAGAAGGGGCGGTATCCACCCTCAGGGTAAAGGCGCAAGGTGGTACCATGTCACCTTTGTTTCTTGACGTATCCTCTAACCACTAACCAATTTTCGTGAAAATCGATGAAGGTTCACCGAAATTGAAGGTAATCGTTGATTTTTACCTTCAGTGACTGCACTATACAAAATAAATTGCAATTTACTGATCTAAATGCGCGTAATTTGGAAGCTTATAAATTATTAAATGATATGTAGTCGCCAAATAATTAGTTTAACGCATTTTAAGTACAACTTTCTCTTAAGCCGGGAAGATAGGGTGGTTTTCTTGCGAAGGGGTTGTAGCTCAATAATCGAAATGCCCTTGATTTAATAGTTTATTCTTGGAGTATATAAGCTATAGGAATTATATCCGCAATACGATATATTTTAAGTTTTCTCAGCATCTTTCTCTTAAGTTAAATCAATTCAAGGGTTGTTTGGGGGTGAAGGGGATGAGCTCAAAAATCGAAACTATATAATTTCAAGAGCTCATAAATAGCTCGTAATTCTGCCGCAAAAACCGATTCAATATTCCTATTTTTAAGTAGAGTATTCCCCACTAGGGTATTAAATTCCTGCTCAGTGGAACGAGCTCAAAATTTTTAGTTTGCGGAATATGAGAGCTCATAAATAGCTCATAAATCAGGGCTATTTGTTTTTTAATTTTTGCAAGGGGGGGGGCATCTCAACACGGGTTAATTTTACCACAATCTTTGACAACACGGTAAAATTACAACTTTCCTTGAAAAACTTAATTGCGAATTATCTAACATTGAATTCGCACATTTTTCTCAGTATACAACTCGCAAAGACAACAACCTGTTAATGTAAATTCAAGGTGATGCAATCGCCACGGCTAAATTAGTTCTCCGTATATAAATCCACACAGGTGTAATGTAATGAAACAAAAGCTAGGGGCAATGCGAATGAAATAAAACCGACCGCCCGACACACAGTGTTCAGCGAGTGACACAACAATTATTGTAAATTACGTAAGTCGCAGATGAGGAATTCCACACTATTTACTGTGGAGCATTCTTTGCTATGTAATTGTCTGCAAAGGGATTTCACCCAAATAAAAGCAAAAACTCGTTCAAGGATGGAAAAGGACGACTGACTTTTTAATGGAATTTTAATGAACATACAGTGGGTGTCAAAAGAAAAAAATAGTGTTAAAGCTTTAATAAATATAGAAACTTCAGAGTAGGTTCGCAGCGGAATGTACTATTAAAGCATAGTGTTCCCACTGCAGCAAAATGGGAAGTTTCACAGGAAGAATCAAATGGCGCAGCAGTGTTAAGAACAACTGCGAGTCAACGAGGTATGGACGCCTACTAAGGGTAGGTACGGCCAGGCTTGCGAGCGATTTTTCTTGAGATAAATCGTTGACGACTGAACAAAAAAATATTTCAAACCCAATTAATATTATTACAGTGGCCATATAGTATAGTATAGTTGATCCAAAAGATGGCATAACCCAGACATCCAAAGTGAAAGTTATCCTTCAACACCAATTTGTTCTATATGGTCCTTACAATGTCCAGAAAAAAGTCACACCATTTTGAGCGTCGGGTTTGGGGGGGAGAGGGGGGAGAAATTGGTAAATTCGTAGTTTTTTAAGTTTTTCGCCAATATTTCTAAAACTATGCGGTTTAGCATGAACAACCCTCTATACAAAATTGTTCTACATTAAATTTGAAATAAAAAAGGCCCTATGCATAATCTTTCTAAAATGAATGGTTCCAAAGTTACGGAGGTAGTATAGTATAACTGGTCCAAAAAAGGCCGAACACAAACATCCAAAGTAAAAGTTTTCCTCCAGCACCAAAATGTTCTATATGGTCTACATATTGTTCAGTAAAAAGTTACACCATTTTGAGCGTCCGGTTTGAGAGGGAGATGGGAGAGACGCCGGTAAATTGGTAGTTTTTTTACGTTTTTCGTCAATATTTCTAAAACTATGCTTTAGCGTAAAAAATGTTGTATACAAAAATATTCTACGTGAAATTTAAAACAAAAAATGTTTGATACATAATTGTAATAAAATCAACGGTTCGAGAGTTATGGAGGGTGAAAAGTCGAGGTTTTCGATTTTTTGGTCAATATTTATGATATAACTATACCAAAAACCCAGACATCCAAAGTGAAAGTTATCCTCCAACACCAAATTGTTCTATATAGTCCACATAATGTTCAGAAAAAAGTCACACCATTTTGAGCGTCGGGTTTGGGGGGGGGGGAAGAGGGGGAGAAATCGGTAAATATAAAAAGTATCGAAAACCTCCAGTTTTCACCCTCCGTAACTCTGGAACCGTTGATTTTGTAACAATTATGTATAGAACATTTTTTGTTTTAAATTTTATGTAGAACATTTTTCTATAGAACATTCCTTACGCTAAAGCATAGTTTTAGAAATATTGACGAAAAACCTAAAAAAACTACTAATTTACCGACTTCTCCCCCATCTCCCCCCCAAACCGGTCGCTCAAAATGGTGTAACTTTTTACTGAACAATATGTGGACCATATAGAACAATTTGGTGTTGAAGGAAAACTTTTACTTTGGATGTCTGGGTTAGGCCTTTTTTGGACCAATTATACTATACTACCTCCGTAACTTTGGAACCGTTCATTTTAGAAGGTTATGCATAGGGCCTTTTTTATTTCAAATTTAATGTAGAACAATTTTGTGTAGAGGGTTGTTCGTGCTAAACCGCTTAGTTTTAGAAATATTGACGAAAAACTTAAAAAACTACGAATTTGCAGATTTCTCCCCCCTCTCCCCTCCCAAACCCGACGCTCAAAACGGTGTGACTTTTTTCTGAACATTATGTGGACCATATAGAACAATTTGGTGTTGGAGGATAACTTTCACTTTGGATGTCTGGGTTTGGGTCTAACTATACCATACTAATACCTAAAAAATCGCTTAACGAAAAATAGCTCAGCAGCTAAGCGTGTCGCTTTGTTTCCAATTCGGTTTGATTTCTTAGCGACTTTAGTTCCATTTTATTTCCAAACTGAACAGCACGATGTCTTGTTCCCAAGATATTTAATTTCCGAAGTGCAAAGCAGATCCATTTTAATTTTATTTATATTTAGTCCAGGGTAATAGGGTTTTTTCCATGCCGTGGTGTCGCCATACGGGGGGTGAGGGGGGGATTCTCCCCCCCCCCCAATAAAGATTCAGTTGGAAAATTTATTAAGAAAATTATAAATCCCGACTCCGACTGGAAAAGAAATAAAATTTAAAAAAATAAAGTTAAAAAATAAAGTTTGGGTTGAATTTCTTTCATTTCTTTGAATTCGTTTTCTATGTGGCAATGCCGCGCCGCCTTAAATGCCTAAGTGAGTTGGAAATAGATAGTTCTAAACTTGCTTTTCAATCATATGATTTTGCTAGTAACATGTCCGGTCGTTTTAATGGCGTACAAAAAAAAATTACAGATATCGTCGAGCACAATGTACCTTACATTCCCTGTCAAGATCACAGGACTAATACAGTGCTTGAACATGCTTGTAACGTAAGTGCATTGATTAGAAACTTTTTTGACACTCTTGAAGAACTTTACGTATTTTTTACATCAAGCACAAAAAGATTTAAACACCTGCAAGAAAAAATACAAGAAATAGATAAATCAGTTCAACTTAAAACCCTTTCAAGAACCAGATGGACTGCAAAGGCAGACTCAGTCAGAGCTCTTAACCAAACAGTAGATCAAATTATTGAAGTTCTATCAGACATTTCCAAAAATAGAGAATTTGATGGTTCTACAAGAACTAAAGCATTGGGACTTTACAAAAAGATTTTAAATTTTGACTTCATAGCTAGCTTCTTTTTTCTAAAAAATATTTTACCAAAAATTAAAATTTTAACTGAAACGATAGAAACACCTAATTTAAATATAATAGACTGCATTAATTTGATAAAAACTACTGCCCTTAATTTAAGAAATACCGATTATGACCATAACAGTTTAAATCGTCTAATTGAAAGTGCCATAAAATATGCCGAAAAATTAAATATTGATCCTTATTCTGATTTTTCGAAATATCATAGACGAAGGATTATGCCAAAAAAAATTGATGAAAATCGTGACACTGAAGTCGATATGGATTTAAAAACTTTTTATAGGCGAGATTTCCAGGAAATTTTGGATACCTTATCAAGTGGTTTAAATGATAATTTTGAGCATATCAAAAAATCAATTGAGCCACTGTATTCAGTTTTAACATTTCCACTTGATAAAAGAAATATTACCTTAAAGATTTTAGGTGACATTGTTGCCATGTTTCCTCCAGGTTCTAAAAAGCCTGATGTCCATTCTTTACAAGGTGAATTAGAAGTTTTATTTGATATGAACTCTAAAGTAAGTTCTTTTCCTGAACTATTATCTAATGTAACCAAGTTAAAAGATAATTTAAATCAAGCATTTTGCTTTTGTATGTTTGTATTGACTGTACCCTATGGTGTTTCAACCAACGAAAGGAGCTTTAGTCAATTAAAAATTATTAAAAATGTGTTAAGAACAACAATGTCTGATGAACGGCTTGATAATTTAATGCTATTAAAGTGTGAATCTGACATGGCGTTAAAATTAGATTTAGGTTACACAATTGATAAGTGGGCAACTCTAAAGAAAAGGCGAATAATTTTAAAATAACATTTTAGGGCTTAAATAAAATGGAAGAATACGTAATATCGTCCTTTTTTGTAAATAGTCTTTCAGGTAACAGGATTAGGACAAAAAATCTCCAGAGTTTTTCTTTTTTATTTTTTTTTAAACTGCCGACGTTTCGACTTTATTTAAAATTTGTAGTCTCTTTCTTTGTCCTAATCCTGTTAATCTAAACAACTACTTATGTAAATATAATACGTATGAAATAAGGCAATGTTATAAAAACGCTGTGTATTTATTTTATGTTTTGATTATAGTAAAGTTATTACTTACATAAAATATGTTTATTATTATAATAACTAATTATTCTGAATTTTGGAAAAAGGTGTACCTATGTAAATAAAATAAAGTATGAGAGTTGGGAATATTTTTCATTCTCCCCCCCCCCCCCCAAAAAAAAGCTCTCGCGACACCACTGCTTCCATGACACTTGAACAGCCAGGGTACTGAAGCGTTTTTTCGACAGGTAATACCTATAAGAGCAAATTGTTACTATTTCTTGCGTAGGATCTGGCGGCCATTTTTATTTATAAACAATTAAGTGTCAAAAAATGGCATTTTTCACTTTTTTTTCAAATCAATGGAAAATAGGGAAACTTATAGTTTTTTTAGTACAAATATCTTCGAGATTGTGGAAAAAGCTTTAAAATTACGTATTACAAAGTTTGATATACTCATTTATTGTTAATATAATTGCGAAAAAAGGTCGGAATTGCAAAAAAATTATTTTCGCAATAACTGTTGTAAAAATTAGTGTACAGCTTTGAAATTTTTGTCAAATAAGGGTTCTTTGGTGCTTAATATGTGATAAAAATTTCAAAGCGATTCATTCAGTTGTTTAAATTTTATTCAAATTGTTTATCCTAAAGAGCATTTTTTTTGCAATAACGTAAGTCCATTCCACAGGTGTCAAATGAAAGAGCATGAGCTATATTTTAAACTTGGTTTAAAAAAGTGAATAAAAAACGCATTTATTAGTAATAAATAATTATGCAAAAGTATCGTAAATCTTTCCTCATTATTTTGTTATATAAGAAATTATACATATTTATTACAATTTTTTACCAATTACGATATAGATAACATTACTTGGTAGTTGTGCATTTAAAACAGGGTAAAAAAGTTAATTTTTTTAGAAACAGTTATTCAAAAAGTTTATAAAGAAAAATTGACGATACTTTTGCATAATTATTTATTACTAATAAATGCATTTTTTATTAACTTTTTAAGTTTCACTGTTTTCCGTTGATTTGAAAAAAAAGGGGGAAATGCCATTTTTTTGACAGTTATTTGTTTATAAATAAAAATAGCCGCCAGATCCTACGCAGGAAATAGTTATAATTTGTTCCTATAGGTATTACCTGTCGAAAAGACGCTTCAGTACCCTGGCTGCTGAAGTGTCACGAACAGGGTATATTTTTGTCTTATTACCCTGGCCTAATTAGTACGCCAAATATGTTCATTCAATATGCTCATTCTGATTTCTGAGATACTGGAAAAATTTCTACGGGTATTTTCGTAACTGTTTATATAAGTGATGAAATTCCGCGTATGCTTTCCTATATCTATTGATGGGATGTACACCATACTTCCTGTTGCCTTTTAACAAACACTCTATGTATGGATCATCTTCTAAAAGAACGGCAATTCGATGCATTCGTCTGAGAGGCATGCCGAAAACTGATATTTGAATCGCTTTTCGGTGGACAGCTTCTCGCTTGTCGCCCGATACATTGTCGTAAACGATTTATCTCGCGCTATAAATCGCTCGCAGGCCTGGCCGTACCCTTAGACCAGGGAAGAACCAAAGTCGTTTAGAAATCAAACCGAATTGGGAAACAGAGCGACACGCTGCTTATCCGCTGAGCGATTTTTCGCTAAGCGATTTTTTAGGTATGGCCACTGTAATAATATTCATTGGGTTTGAAATATTTTTTTGTAGTTCAGTCGTCCACGATTTACCTCTCAAGAAAAATCGCCCGTAAGCCTGGCCGTACCCTAACGGACCTTCTTCTTCTTCTTTTTCACGTGCCATATCAGAATTATCCGACGTTGGCGATCACCATTGCGAAGGCTTTTTGCTGTCTGGGAAAGGGATTTCGCCCAAATAAAAGCAAAAACTCGTTCAAGGATGGAAAAGGACGACTGAATTTTTAAAGGAATTTTAATGAACATACAGTGGGTGTCAAAAGAAAAAAATAGTGTTAAAGCTTTAATAAATATAGAAACTTCAGAGTCACAGCGGAATGCGCTATTAAAGCATAGTGTTCCCACTGCAGCAAAATGGGAAGTTTCACAGGAAGAATCAAAGGACGCAGCAGTGCTAAGAACGACTGCGAGTCAACGAGGTATGGACGCCTACTAAGGGTAGGTACGGCCAGGCTTGCGAGCGATTTTTCTTGAGATAAATCGTGGACGACTGAACAAAAAAATATTTCAAACCCAATTAATATTATTACAGTGGCCATACCTAAAAAATCGCTTAGCGAAAAATCGCTCAGCGGCTAAGCGTGTCGCTCTGTTTCCAATTCGGTTTGATTTCTTAGCGACTTTGGTTCCATTTTATTTCCAAACTGAACAGCACGATGTCTTGTTCCAAAGATATTTAATTTCCGAAGTGCAAAGTAGACCCATTTTAATTTTATTTATATGAGTCCGTCAAATATGTTCATTCAATATGCTCATTCTGATTTCTGAGATACTGGAAAAATTTCTACGGGTATTTTCGTAACTGTTTATGTAAGTGATGAAATTCCCCGTATGCTTTCCTATATCTATTAACGGGATTAGTATGGTATAGTTAGACCCAAACCCAGACATCCAAAGTGAAAGTTATCCTCCAACACCAAATTGTTCTATATGGTCCACATAATGTTCAGAAAAAAGTCACACCATTTTGAGCGTCGGATTTGGGGTGGAGAGGGGGGAGAAATCTGCAAATTCGTAGTTTTTTACGTTTTTCGTCAATATTTCTAAAACTAAGCGGTTTAGCATGAACAACCCTCTACACAAAATTATTCTACATTAAATTTGAAATAAAAAAGGCCCTATGCATAACCCTTCTAAAATGAACGGTTCCAAAGTTACGGAGGTAGTATAGTATAATTGGTCCAAAAAAAGACCTAACCCAGACATCCAAAGTAAAGTTTTCCTTCAACACCAAATTGTTCTATATGGTCCACATATTGTTCAGTAAAAAGTTACATCATTTAGAGCGTCCGGTTTGGGGGAGAGATGGGGGAGAAGTCTGTAAATTAGTAGTTTTTTTAGGTTTTTCGTCAATATTTAAAACAAAAAAGGTTCTATACATATTTATTATAAAATCAACGGTTCCAGAGTTACGGAGGGTGAAAAGTGGAGGTTTTTGATACTTTTTATATTTACCGATTTCTCTCCCCTCTCCCCCCCAAACCCGACGCTCAAAATGGTGTGACTTTTTTCTGAACATTATGTGGACCATATAGAACAATTTAGTGCTAAAGGATAACTTTCACTTTGGATGTCTGGGTTTTTGGAATAGTTATATCATAAATATTGCCCAAAAAATATAAAAAGTATCGAAAACTTCGAATTTACCCTCTGTAACTCTGGAACCGTTGATTTTATAACAATTATGTATAGAACATATTTTGTTTTAAATTTCATGTAGAACATTTTTGTATCTAACATTGTTTACGCTAAAGCATAATTTTAGAAATATTGACGAAAAACATAAAAAAACTACTAATTTACCGGCTTCTCTCCCATCTCCCTCCCAAACCGGACGCTCAAAATGGTGTAACTATTTACTGAACAATATGTGGACCATATAGAACATTTTGGTATTGGAGAAAAACTTTTACTTTTGATGTTTTGGTTAGGCCTTTTTTGGACCAGTTATACTATACTACCTCCGTAACTTTGAAACCATTCATTTTAGAAAGATTATGCATAGGACCTTTTTTATTTCAAATTTAATGTAGAACAATTTTGTATAGAAGGTTGTTCATGCTAAACCGCATAGTTTTAAAAATATTGGCGAAAAACTACGAATTTACCGATTTCTCCCCCCTCTCCCCCCCCCCAAACCCGACGCTCAAAATGGTGTGACTTTTTTCTGGACATTGTGTGGACCATATAGATCAATTTGGTGTTGAAGGATAACTTTCACTTTAAATGTCTGGGTTATGCCATCTTTTGGATCAACTATACTATACTAGATGTACACCATACTTCCTGATGCCATTTAACAAACACTCTATGAATGAATCATCTTCTAAAAGAAGGGCAATTCGATGCGTTCGTCTGAGAGGCATGACGAAAACTGATATTTGAATCGCTTTTAGTGGACAGCTTCTCGCTTGTCGCCCGATACATTGTCGTGAACGATTTATATCGCGCGGTAAGTCGCTCGCAAGCCTAGCCATACCCTAAAACCAGGGAAGAACTAAAGTCGCTTAGAAATCAAACCGAATTGGAAACAGAGCGACACGCTGCTTATCCGCTCAGCGATTTTTTGCTAAGCGATTTTTTAGGTATGGCCACTGTAATAATATTCATTGGGATTGAAATCTTTTTTTGCAGTTCAGTCATCCACGATTTAACTCTCAAGAAAAATCGCTCGCAAGCCTGGCTGTACCCTAACGGACCTTCTTCTTTTCTTCTTCTTCACGTGCCACATCAGAATTATCCGACGTTGGCGATCACCATTGCGAAGGCTTCTCGATCTTCTGCAATATGGAATAATTGTCCTGCATTTGATATCTGAGTCCATTCACGAATGTTTTTTAACCAAGAAACTTGTTTTCTTCCTACACCTCTACGGCCCTCTATTTTGCCTTCAAGGATCAGTTGGAATATTATATATCGACTTCCCCTCATTATATGTCCCAGATAAGACATTTTTCGATGTTTAACAGTCTTTAGCAGTTCTCTATCTTTGTTGACCTTCCTTAGTACTTCTTCATTAGTTTTTCTTGCTGTCCAGGGTATCTTCAGCATCCGTCTATGAATCCACATTTCCAATGCTTCAATTCTGTTCATGATCGATACTTTTAGCGTCCACACTTCTGCACTATACAAAAGTACGGACCAAACATAGCACTTGACCATTCTTTGTATTAGTTCTAAACTGAGATGATTATTGCAAAGAAATGACTTCATTTTCATAAAAGTAGTTTTATTCTACGTTTTATTTCTATGTCTGGATCTAGTTTCCGTCATCACAGTTCTCAAATATGTCATTTTGTGAACTTTCTCAACTTGGACTCCGTTTAATTGAAGCTTTGCATCGGGATGTGGGTCACGACTAAACACTAAAAATTTGGTTTTGTTTGAGTTTATTTTAATGCCCATTTCCTCTCCTACCTCGTGAATACGATCAAGCAGAATTTGGAGACATTCAATATTATCTGACAGAATTACTGTATCGTCTGCATATCTTATCACATTAAGTAGTTCTCCGTTGATTTTTATTCCATATGGCTGTCTCTCAAGTGCCCTTTTAAATAACTGGTCCGAGTAAACATTAAACAATGTTGGTGACAAAATGCAACCCTGTTTGACTCCTCGTTGTATGGAGATTTCATCGGTGTAGTTATCTCCAATTTTGACCGTAGCAGTTTGATTCCAGTACAAATTTTTAATGACACGAATATCTTTGTCATCTATTCCGATATTTTTCAGTATTTGCATTAATTTTACATGCTGTACTTTATCGAATGCCTTTTCGAAGTCCACGAAACATGCAAATACATACATCTTTTCTTTGATCACGGCATTTTTGTAATAGGATGTTAAGCGCAAAAAGTGCCTCCCTGGTACCCATAGCATTTCTAAAACCAAATTGGGTACTTTCGAGATCTTCTTCGCATTTGCGTCTAATTCTGTTGTGAAGTATTCTTAGGAAAATCTTAAGAGTGTGGCTCATTAGGCTAATTAATCGATATTCTGAGCATTTTCTTACATTGTGTTTTTTAACGGACCTTACCGGAAAAGAATGGCTCCTATGAGACAGTACAATGTTGCAAGTCCGTTTGAAAGAATAGCTTTGGATATTGCCGGACCATTCTCAGAAAGTGAAAATGGATGCAAGTATATGTTGGTCGTAAAGGATTACTTCACGAAATGGGTTGAGATCTGCGCAATTCGAGACCAGAAGGCCGCCACTATTGCAGATGTATTAATCAAAGACTACATCAACCGATCTGGAGATCCAAAGTGACCAAGGACGGAACTTTGAGAGCGATCTAGTTCAGAGAATCTATGATAGACTGGGCATAAAGAAGAAAAGAACTACAGACTATCACCCGCAATCGGATGAAATGGAATTATTGTAAATTACGTAAGTCGGAGATGAGGAATTCAACACTATTTACTGTGAAGCATTCTTTGCTATGTAATTGTCTGCGAATGGGTTCGAATCTCACCAGGGTCAGGAATTTTTCATTTATTATAAATTAATGAATGAATATAGTTTCTGTCCTTGTGGGATCGGTACTCACCGGAGGGACCGCAGACGTTCGGATACAATTAGCGTCTCTTTGCAAAGACAATGACGTCGACTTTGCAAAGTAACAAGACACTTACTCAACATAAACACTACACATGACACTAATACTCATGTTGTGACTGGCCGAATGACATAAAGTCCATGCCAATATAAACAAAAAAAAAAAAAAAATTGTCTGCGAAGGGATTTCAGAAGAAAATTGTTCACCCAAATACATAAAAGCAAAAACTCGTTAAGGCCATGGGTACATAATTCGCAAAGATTTTACGGCTATCCCTACCTTTTCTGTCTTTACATGGCAAATTACGTGTAGTAAAATTCACACTGGTATGGATATGCAAATATTACTAGAATGTCATTCTACTTGACAATGTCATAGTTAACTTAAAGGGATGGCTTTTGAATATTCTTGGATAACTGTTATTTGTATAATTGTAAATTATTAATTCAGTTAATAAATGTGACAATTTTTTCACTAATTATGTATTCAGTGATTGTAATAATTTATATGTACAACAAAAACTAATACTCAATCGAGAAAAGAGGAAAAGTGTTAAAGTGATTTTTTAATAATATATTGTTTTATGGAACGCTTACAATTTTGAACATCTTTAACAACAAAATACTTGGATCACAGAATATATCTTGATGTATTCTCTGCTTGGATCTTCCATAAATAATACACAATAAATAACTTTTTATAAAGTCCACGTCTTAAATCAATTATTTATCAAATACACTGTATATCAATAGATATTATTTAATCAACAACTCAAAATATTCCCGATGCCATGTCAAATATTTAAAATTGAACCATATTCTATTCGACTCAGTGTGTTGTATGACAAAGATAGCGAATGTTCGATTTGGAAAATATCACCACGAACATGGTGTCCATTTTTTTCTGGAATCCTAGAAAAACTAATAAATATTTTAAAAAAATTGAAACGCGGAATGAAATACTAAATTATTATCGAGGGCCGAAAGTCCCTTAGAATAAATAAAAAGTCTCTTTTGAATGAGATATTTGAAATTCAAAACCACACTACATTTTCTCTTAGTTTTTCACTCCTGTAACTTATTAAAATAAACAGTACAGAAGTTTTCATGGTATTTCGGCCCTCGGTAAGAACGTAATCTTTCATTCTGCGTTTAAATTTTTCAAAAATACTTATTAGTTTTCTCAGGATTAAAAAAAATGAATCCCATTTAAATAGCATTAGAGCCGAAACTTTGTACCTATCCCCTTAATTTAAATATTTATTGGGAGCCCATAGCATTTTATCTACCGTTAGCTAAAAGATATTATTTAATTAGAAAAATGATTGTTTGGTAGTTATTTAAAATATATGCCTCATCATCTAGCCTTTATCGTCCACTGCTGAACATAGGCCTCCTCTAAGTTTCTCCATGGCTATTATATGCCTATTAAAGTCTAAATAATAGGTAGATACCTATAAAATTAAATATCATTCGAGTTACATAATTCTCAGAAATATAAGTCAAAGAGGGTGGCTAACATTATTTTATTGTTTTCTTATTATAATTGTTTTGTTTCTTACTCATTACAAATTTCTGATTCTCTTATACACTTTTCAATTTGTGAACTGTTAGCATTATTCTTCTATCAATTTGTATTTAAAATGATTTGAAAAGATTAAAACTAACTACTTCAATACCGTTTGAATTCAAATATAATTAGGCAAACAAATTAACTTGGAACCCCGCAAATTATGTCTCATTGGCATAAAATATCCGCCAATTTCTATCAAATCAAATGCCTACGAGATTCGTAATTGGTAATTACAAATTTTAACTGCCGCATTGAAACAAATTAATTTATTGATTGGTATGTTAGGTATCAACAGGAACGGATCCATTGTAGGAGATAATTCTTGGATAACAGTTGCCGATTGGCGAATTTAATAAAGTAACGAATTAAATATCAATAACTTGTATCCATCCATAATATTTCCGTCTTACGCTCCACTTCCCAGGAAAAAACACGTGCCAGTCCTACACGTGCCAGTCCTTTATTCCATCAAATTCTGATGTACCTACCTCTGTTTAAAACGATTGTTTAATTTTTACTTCAATATAAACATATGAGATAAAAGAACAATGCGACCCTAGCCTCGAAATAAAACGACGCATTGAGATGACCAGGAAGCGCTTTCAATAAAATGAAAACAGTATTATGAAATAGTAAACTGAGAACAGTAATTAGTACAGTAAAACCTCGATACAACGGACCTCTATTTAACGGACTTCGGATATAACGGACAAAAAATCCGATCAAATGTAAAAAAAAATTAATGCAAAAAAAATATGAAAAATCGAATTCTGAAAGAAAAATCAGCAATGACAGGATGTCGGCACTAGGGCTTCCAATCCCGCAGCCTGAGTTCAATCTCGGTATTTGCGGGACTACGAATTTTCAATCCCGCGGGATCTCGGTATTTGCGGGATCCCGCATATTGAAAATAGTCATATTTATATACGGCAACTAAAACAATAAATTAAGCAACTAACTCCACATTTATTTAAGTATTACTATTGGTATGAGATCAAAACTATGTTTTCTTCACAAAAAAACACTAACAAATACTGAAAAAACAAAAAATCTATCTTCTTCAAAAAATACAGCAACAAAATTTTAAAAATCAAACACAGAAACCCATTTTGATCTGAAAAATAATTTAGTTTACTAATTTAGTTGCTATATTACTTAGCTCTAAGTTACTATTTTTTAGCTAAAGCTTTCAATAGGGCTTTAATCGACTGTCATTTGTTTCGAGCTTCTGTCATATGTTGTATAATCTGTGTATAATATTAATATGCACGGATTATACGACATATGACAGAAGCTCGAAACAAATGACTGTGAACGAAAAGCCCTATTGAAAATGTTTGCAAAGGAAACAAAACATATTGGATGGTATGAATTAAAACCGAGTATAAACTCCGAGTACGTTCTCATGAGTATGAGCATAGAGTATAAGTTTATACTACATTTCATACGATTAAAAATATGTTGATGTGATGAGTTTCTACACACCCACCGTATATAAGAGTAGATACTACCGCGTGTAGTATGTACTCCAAAATTTGGAGTATAAACTACATTCTCATTTTTATTCATACGAGCCAATATCTAAATCTAAACTGTCATCTGCCAAACTTCTGCATATTTTAGACACAATATAGCCAGCAGCAGAAAATGCCCTTTCGGCTTCCATACGTCGACGGTATTCCTTTTTAGGCTTTATATGTAAATGTAAGATATTTTCCCATCGACTCCCCAGATTCGTAGAGAGTCATGTCTATTTTAATAATGGACTTAAGTGTACTAGCTCGAGATGGCGACGGGCAAAGTAAATACATTATGTACATGCTGACGATATAGTTAACTCTAACTTCTGTTGCAATGTAAGATCAAGATCGGAACCCGATGATGGAACCTCTACATGACATTGTTTCTCACATGTTTCTTACTTGCTCAGCCTATTTGTCATCATTGCTCTCAGATGAATTTCAAAAGCTGAAGTTCATTCCCGTTACAAAATTATTAATTTCTTTTCAAAGTAAACTATTCGGTGGGAGATGAAAAGTTTCATCGTCACACGACGCTTGGTAACTACGAGGCTTTTGGAGATAAATCAGTAGTGCAGTCACATTTCTACGCCGTTGTAAAATACGGCGCAAATATAAAGCTAATTCTGAAGCTAACCTTAAATAATTTTTTTCCAGTTTTTTGATAATTTTGAGCGTAGCTACAGCAGTAATGTACGCTTTTTTCAGTCCCGCAAATCCCGCGGATCCCGCGCCTGTAATCCCGCATCACGCGGGATTGGGAAATGACGCGGGATCCCGCAATACCGAGATCTCGGTATTGCGGGATTGGAAGCCCTAGTCGGCACTGCTTTATGCTAGTCCCGATAGATCGCATGGATTTACTGCTATAATTGTATACAAATCTCGTAAACCTAGAGTTGTCAAAGATATAATGTATCATCTGCCCGTTTCATATTATAGCTCTAATAAGGCATGGTTCACCATAGATATTTTCAAAAATTGGATTTTAAAGAATTTGTACCTGAAGTGAGAAAATTTCAAGAGAAGAAACTGGAAATGCCACCGAAAGAGGTGAAATGTTTATTCATTTTAGACCACACTCCTGCTTATCCCCCTGAAAATATTCGTCATTCAGAAGATGGCAACTTTAATAATTGTATAATTCTGCCAAAAAATACATCGCTTATTTAACCCATGGATCAGTGAATAATTTTGTCAACCGAACCAAATGAGTATACTGCAGAAAGTTTTTAGATGAGGTAGAAGAGTAAAAAAAGTAGCAAATAAAACTAGATTCCTTTTTTAACGTACAGAAAAATCATTGATTTTAAAACTATTTTTATATAACGGACTTTCGGCTTTAACGGACATCCTGCCCCCCAAATTATTCCGTTATATCGAGGTTTTACTGTACTAGAGTATTGAGATGCAACGTATTCTCGGTCCTTTTATACAGTGTGTCAATTTTAAAACTTACAATGGCTATATCTCACGAACAAAAGCTGAAAACGAAAAATGCTTGAAACCATTTCTAGGATAGTAAGGGGGAACTAAAATGACATGAAAGAGAACTCACCCCCATCAACCCCCTAGGCCCCACCAACCACAACCAAAAAAGTTTAAATTGCAAACCCCTACTTGTGATACATCATTGAAAAGGCTATAAAAAATGCTATCCAATGGTATAAATAATAATTATACAGGGTGAAGCAATAATTGTGAAACTTTGGCTTAAATGAAAAATTTAATGAGGTTTTGTTGAACTACAAATTTGATAAAAATGTCAATTAAGTAAATGTTCAAAGTGGGTTCCGTTGTTTTGTAAACAATAATACAGTATATTTTCAAATTCTGCACGAAATTTGACAAATGTTTTTCTAGTAATAGGGCGACATGCTTGAGTAATTATTTCTCGCAATTTCCCAAGTGACGCAAGTTAAGTTTTATAAGCAACTGATTTAAGGCAAAAATGGCAAATTAAGTTTTAATTAACAAAAAAAGTACGAGCGGACACTTACCATTTAAAATAATAGTCCGGGAGATAGCATTACAAATACAAAAGTCATAGTAAGCCAGCTGATATTAACGCCCTGTATAATTATTATTTATACATTGGATAGTACTTTTTATAGTAGGATAGTATATTACTTTTTTCTATGGGGTTACCCTAAATCAGTTGTTTATAAAACTCAACTTGCTTCACTTGGGGAATTGCGAGAAAGAATTACTCAAGCATGTCGCCCTATTACTAGAACATTTGTTAAATTTCGTGCAGAATTTGAAAATAGGCTGTATTATTGTTTACTAAACAACGGAATTCACATTAAATATTTACTTAATTGACATTTTTAATAAATTTGTAATTCATCAAAACTTTATTAAATTTTTCATTTAAGCCAAAGTTTCACAATTATTGCTTCACCCTGTATAATTATTATTTATACCATTGAATAGCATTTTTTATACCCTTTTCAATGATGTATCACAAGTAGGGGTTTGCAATTTAAACTTTTTTGGTTTTGATGGGTGGGGCCTAGGGGGTTGATGGGGGTGAGTTCTATTTCATGTCATTTTAGTTCCCCCTTACTATTCTAGAAACGGTTTCAAGCATTTTCCGATATCAGCTTTTGTTCGTGAGATATAGCCATTGTAAGTTTTAAAATTGACACACTGTATGAATGTTGTTCTGGAGCTATTTCCTTTGGCATTTTTATAATGAACTATTTTAAATGGGAAATAAGCCACAATTTTACCAAAAAAAATGAATTTATTAACGTTTCGACGCCCAAGTCGGGTGTCGTTGTCAAAATACAAAATAATACTAAATAAACAAAAATGTTGTTGCTTAGTAAAAAATGCTTCTAATAATTTATTTAATCTGACTCATTTATATCGAGTTGCTTTTCCTGGGACGACTTTACTAAAAAATAGTTCATTCGATTACATGAAATCAACCCCAACTCAAGAATATCCGCCACAAAAAACCATAGTATGTGGAGAGATTCAAGTATAGTCCTGAAAGAAACAGATAGTAAAAAGAGAAAAATCAAAGAAGCGGCTCTAATTATGCTAAATGAAAACAATTGTGTCGCAAATTCCTCGGTAGAATGCAGTAGGATGTGGTTACCCATACTAAAAGAGGAAGTCAATAGAAAGAAAATACCACGATTAGTAAATCATTAACATATCGAGTTAGTACATATTTTATATTTTAGTTTTATTTATATAATATCTATGTATTATTAATATTATTTATAATTTAAAATAGCATACATACATTAAAGTCAGAATTTGGTATTAATTTTGAGAGTAAACTAAATGTAAGCCCAAATACTTACGATGTCGGGATAGTATCACGAGGTTTTTTCCTGGTTTTTCCCTCGTGATTTACTATGGAATCTCTAGCGCGAGAATTTTACTGCCATAGTTGCATTTGTTGTCTTTTTAAAGACAGATCACATGTAATCGAATGAACTATCTTTTAGTAAAGTCGTCCCAGGAAACGCAACTCATCAATATTGGCAATATCATTTTAACGACGTTCTACACCTTCGGCAAAGAATTAAGGATTTGCATGAAATTTTAGTATGTTATAGTTTACTTCAAAAAACTAAGACTTGATTTTTTAAAAATTGTTTTACCGTGCCGTTTAATTACTATTAAGGGTCAAAGTTAAGTTTTAACATGGGCTCTTATGGGAATTTTTAAAAAGTTTATAACTTTTGACCAAAATTTACGATTTTTAATTAGTTGTGCTTAAATTAAAGGTTTTTTTGTAAGGAATAACATATTAAAAAATGAGGATTGTTTACCGTACCATTTATTTTTAATTTATTTATTATAATTATTTCCGTAATTTCCGTAATTTATTATAATTTATTTTTATAAAGTATTCAATACTGAGACATATGATTTGAGTATTCTGCTATAAATGCATTGTTACCAACTTTCGCTTGCATATAAGTTTCCCGCCTTTCCTCTTAGAGGCATACCCCGCAACGAAGGTGTAGAACGTCGTTAAAGTCTTCTACTTTAAAATGTATAAAACATGCCTGAATTGCCGATATAAATGAGTCAGATTAAATAAATTATTAGAAGCATTTTTTACTAAGCAACAACATTTTTGTTTATTTAGTATTATTTTGTATTTTGACAACGACACCCGACTTGGGCGTCGAAACGTTAATAAATTCATTTTTTTTTTGGTAAAATGGTGGCTTATTTCCCATTTAAAATAGCTTTTATATGAAGTTGAAAACTGGACAATTTCGGACGAAACTCTGAAAAAGACTTACCAGTTTTGAGTTGTGGTGCTATCGAAGAATGTGGAAAATATCATGGACACAATACGTAAAAAATACGGAAATATTACGGAAGATAAAAAAAGAAAAACAACACTATGAAGGAAAGAAAAATTAGCTACATTTGGTCACTTTTTTTGAAGATATTCTTCTTTAGCGGCGAATCGATTGAGGGTAAAATTGTACATTTACCGCGCGCTTGCGCACACTGACAGTATGTAGTCCATTGCTAATATTTCATGATAGGTATGTATGTATCTGTAACCGTGCAAATAAGTCATTAAAAGAATATATTAGTGGTTTTAGGAAATGTATTATTTATTATAATTCTTGTGTTTTTGGATTAATAAAATATTATGTAAGCATAACATTTTTACACTATATGTCGCCGTGTTGTGTAATTATATCCGAAACTTACATGTCTATTTCTAGTGCCTCGATGGAGTAGTTAGAAATGCGTTAGCACTGAGATTGGAGGGTTGCGGGTTCAATTCCCGGGCGATTCATATTTTTTTTTTATTTTTGGTTCTTTTAATAAAAATTTTTTGAAAGTGGTAGATAAGAAAGTTAGTTTGATTTTTAAATAAAATACAAATAACCTTTTAAGTATATTTACTTCGTTTAAATTACCTATTATATAATAGAAGAATATCTTCTTACGTGCGTACATAGTACACACACATTCTTTTTTTTTTTTTGGGAGTTGGGAATCTTTTCAAGACCGTCTGGGAAGGTGTCCCAGGTGTGTCGGATTCGGTCCATCCTATCTGTATCACGTGCCGCCTACCGACTAAACCCACCCCCTCTTTTCTCCAGCCGACGGGTCTGGGACCGCTCTTAGCGAGCATATCTGACCCGTCGACCTTACTCATATCTCCCCTCCGGCACTCCTAGCGTGCATTCTATGAATCAGTTGGCCCCCGGGCCGACCCCCCGCCCACGCCCCGCACCAGGTCAGTCAGCGAAGCGACCGTCTGGCGCAACCCGTGCGCAGGTAGACATTTGGTCACCTACTAAGAAATGACAAATATGGGTTGATGCGGTTAGTTATACAAGGGACAGTGGAAGGAAAAAGAGGATAGGGGAGACGACGCACATCCTGGTTGAAAAATTTAAAACAGTGCAGTGGAAAAACAATATTAGAACTCTTCAGAATCGCTACAGACAGAGTAACACAGGCCATGATGATCGCCAATGTACTTAGGATGGGGCACATGAAGAAGAAAAATATCATTTTTATTGTTATCATTTAAAACTTTTTAATTTGTCGGGTAACCTTGTTCAATAACTAATTTTGTTTTAAATATATTTTTCTACAACCGTGTTAAAAATGCAATTTTTAGTACTCCATACGAGCGTTAAAAAGGCTTCTTTAAGGCACTAGTGCTTTAAAAAAATTTTAAGGCACTGCAGTCCGTATTGACCGTATATGCAATTTTGATGTAATGTCAAAAAAATATAAAATTGGAATGTCAGTCAAGTTCAAGTAAAAGTTTTTGTAGATATTGTCCTGTAATTACGTTTATAGAAAAAATATTGTATGATATGCGTGTTAAAAAGTACATTTTGAAGGCACTCATGTGAATTGCAGAACTCGCTTTCGCTCATTCTGCAAACTTTCACATGCGTGCCTTAAACGTGTACTTTTAACACTTATATCATAAATAACTATTCAATTTTCGCAAGTCAAGCAAATGCATACTTTAGATTATAAAGGTAGCCACTATACGTCGTCGTTTGCGCGTGAACTACTTAATTTTTGCTCAAGTTTACTTTACCAAAATCAAGCAAACGGTCAATGTGGTCAACTTGTTACTTATCTTGAGGGTACTAGCCGGCATTTTGTTTTCCTGGTTCTTCTAACTTAGGGGTACTGGCCGTACCCCTAAGTTACTTAAGGATACTTAGTCAAGAACGTCGAATCCGAAGATCGAGGTGTACTGGCCGGCACCGAAGAACAGAGCGTCAAGAAAGTTGCCCAAGGTTGATAGCTCTAGATCGCCTGAAGTTGAAGAGACCACTCAATTTGCTCATTTGCAGATCGCTTAAATACGAGCAATTTATCGTCGCATTTACAGTTGTTGCCTTTGTTTATTTCGGACACACTGGGTGCTACCTCTTCCCCCTGAACGTCGACGTAATGGACTTGAATGACCCAGAGCATGATTGGCTTGGGGACAGAAATTGAATGGGGTTGTCTTTATCTCAGATTATTTTTAGGCATGGATGATGGCCGAGCTAAGCTTAGAAGACGAGTACCGCATTGTTGAGATTATGGTGTAGAGTGCCATCGCTTATAGTTCAAGGTCGCCTCTATTCTTCATCAGAGGGAACATGACAGCTCAGCGATACGTAGAAAAAATTCTAAAACCTCATATTATATCATATCCTATCTTCAGACGCTCCAGCATCCAATTTTCCTGCAGGTTAACGCAAGGCCACACATCGCGAGGGTCATAATGGGCTTCTTTGAACAGGTTGGAGTCAATCTTTTGTCCCAGACACAAGATCCCCAGATTTATAACCAAATTATCACGTGTGAGACATGATGGGTCGGAGACTTAATTTAGAGCATCTTCCTCAAACTTTGGGAACACTTTAGGAGGAGCTATTGAGGGCATGGAATGAGATACCCCAGGATATTGACCACTTAATCAGAAGCCAGCCCAGGGCCATCCAAGAAATCATCTATACATTAATTGACTTACACCTGTAAGTTGTTTCAATCATATTGAAATTTTGAAGTTTGTTTATTTTGCCACCCTGTACAACTGTACAAAATATTTTCAAAATATGATAATTTATAATGGATAATCGGATTGCTATGTCAATAAATTATCAAAATTTCATTTAACTTATTAATTTAAACTTAATTCAGTAAAGCCTATTCGGTTCTGAGTTTAGGACATGAAGTAAAATTAGGGGTTGAATTATACGGTGAAATTGGAATTTCTGTTCAATGTTCTCGTGAAACTGATGATAAGGCAGCATCTATTATTAACAGTTGTCCCTAACTGACAGAATGGTGGTTTAAAGCTATTTAGATAAATTAAACCCATATTACCTGTCACCATTCAACAGACTCGAATCATTAACTTTTCAGACACAATTTGCCGTAATTGTATCTCTCCTACCTAATAAAAATTCTAGTATAGCAAACAACCCACTAAAGCAAAACACACCTTTCTAAAAATTTAAAGAGACAGTTTGTTTCAGTCATGGTTTTTACAATTTACTATTTTCAGTGGGATTATGCCACAAGAAAATAGCTTCAGAACAATATGGCTTAGTGTGTACTAGGTTTTTTCCTGGTTTTCCCTCGTGATTTACTATGGAATCTCTAACGCGAGAATTTTACTGTCATCGTTGCATTTGGTTGTCTTTTTGAAGACAGATCACATGCTAGGATTTTTTTGTGACGGATATTCTTGAGTTGGGGTTGATTTCATGTAATCGAATGAACTATCTTTCAGTAAAGTCGTCCCAGGAACGCAACTCATAAATATTGGCTATATCATTTTAAACTCTTCTACTTACACTACTACTAAACACTAGAAAGTCAGGCTTAACTTACCTACCCAGAAAGCCGGAAGGGATCATTTTGGCCCCTCGTTCTTTAATCAATTAAAACTCAGTTTAAAGAAATTAAATCTACTCTAGACGATAGAATCTGATTTTATTTTTTACTTTCATTATTTAACACATTCGCTGCCTATCAAAAACATTCGGAACACCATACAGTTTGCAGTTTTTGATATTTGCCACACATTGCCTTGTTACAGCCGGCTGTAGCCGCGGCAATGATTGGAAGTATGATTTCCTTTACAAAATATTTTCAACTGATATTTTTGTCGTTTTTAGTTCCAGATTTCGGGAGGCAAGGTATGGGGTCCATAATTCTTCACACAGCCGAAGAATAAACTTACAAAGACTGAGTCTACTTCCAGTTATTTCTTGCTTCCTAGTTAAGAGTATTATAAAACACGTACATAGGCCATCGTCTTAAAGTTACTTTTTGTAGTATAAAGTCGCGTCATTTGGTCCTCTACACCCACAATTGTATCTTTGTGTTCACTTGTGTTCACCAACAATTTTATCTTTATTACGTAGATGATCAGTACCAGTATAAGGGTAACCATTTACAATAAACATACATAAATATAAGTTTACCCATCCGACAGGAATTTGAAAGAAAGGCTCGTCGAATTTCCGAGAAAACGATAATAACTTACACAGGGACAATTTGGCCCCTTTAGACATCTATGGTAGATTTGTTAGAAAAACCATTTAATAAATTTAGTAAACAATATTTTTTTGTGCTAAATAAGTCTTTGTATCAAAATATTAAAGTCATAAAATATGAAATTATTATTGCCTCAAATAAAAAAACTACAATAACTTCAAATCGCAACAGGGGCCAAATTGGCCCCTCCGACTTTCTAGTGTTAAAATGTATAATAATATATGTCTGAATTGCCAATATAAATGAGTCAGATTAAATAAATTATTAGAAAAATATTCTACTTAGCAACAACATTTGTGTTTAATTTAGTAGTATTTTGATTTTTGGGCGTCGTCGGTATTTGGGGTGACAACGACACCCGATTTGGGCGTCGAAACGTTAATAAAATTATTTTTTCAATTTAATTGTGGCTTATTTCCCATATAAATAGTTAATCTTTCCAATGCCTTCCTAAATTATAGTACGTGACAACCTGTATTATTTTTAAATGTTGATACATACATATTGTTTGTAACAGCTTCTGCAGTAGTAATAGAGTAAGCGAGTATCTCTCTTTATCTTACATCTCTACGATACTCAATCCTGCTTTTTACTTATTAGCCCGCTTAAATACATTTGGTTGCATTTGTTAATAATAAGTAACCAATACAATAATTTCGAAAATAACTGTCAAAACACCTTTTTGAATACGCAAATTTCCTGTTCCCACAGCCTCATATAACTGCACAACGATTTTAGCTGATCATTATCGCTGGTAAAACGCTAATCATGACAAATTCGTTTTTAAATTAAATTTATAAACGCTTTGACGCAATCCCTGAAAAAAAGTAAGTAGGTAATCGGATCTACACGAATTATTATTTATAATAATATGGTAATAGCGTCGGGAAATTTCAATGGATAATATAATAACCACACAAAATTACAGTGATACGAAATATTTCATTGCCATGTTCGAAACCATTGTAGCAGAAGATGACTCGTTACTTTCTGACGGCGCTCGCCCTTAAGACTGTTTATTAAATTATAATTTTTAAAGGATAATAATGCTAAAGAGACAGTAGCTTTTTGTAACTCACTGCAATTTTGGACAATATGAAACATGGATTGTAAGTATTTTTTAGTTTTAAGTATTGCTAATTATTTGTCATTGTTACATGTTCTTGATTATCGTTTTTTGTGCTTAACCCCCGTTAATATAGGCAAAATGACCTGACCTCACTTGTAGCCTTCAATTTTTTATATTTTTTACGTTATAATATATGATTAAATAATCCTTAAAAACCTGTTTTTTGGGTTTTGAAAGTGGCACATTTTACTGAAAAATCTGGAAAAAATTATATAGTTTTTGACAAAATTAAAAAATTAACCTGCGATCATCTCAAAAAAAAACGTTTTACGCTTTCTTAAAAAAATGCGTTTTTATCGATAAAATATGCATGTGAGGTTTTTGGAAATTTTTAAGTAATTGACTGCATCCCACCAACATAAAAGAAATCTGAAGGTTACCACGAGATTAATTGGAAATCTGTTCGTAAAACATTTCTGAAATTTCTTAATTTTCTGAAAATTTTGCAACTGTACTTAAAGAATGTTTGTGAATCCATTTTTTTTTCTATTAATTTATAGCACTTCATAACTTACTGGTTATACTGCTTACCTGAAACAAAAATATAAAGTATTAAGTACAGCATTTAATAGAAATCCAATATAGTATAGAAATATTATAATATGTATATAGAAATATATTTAATTTTTATAATTCTACGAGTTGACTATATATGTTATGAGAAAACTATTCAGTATGGTGCAAATGTTTGGCAATAAATTCGATATTTCGTAAACGAAGCATTTGCGGACATATGTTTATCGAGCAAGCAGGTGACTTGCTGCCACACTTCCACCATGTGAACAAGTCAAATCACAGCTCAGATGTTACCTGGGGCATATTAGTAAAAATATTTCACACATCCACGCTTAAGTTAGCATTTTCAACCAATGTTTCCTTGACGGATTACTTATACAGAGCTTTGACCCTCATATTTTTGTTAAATTATATCTTGGTGGTTAGCATGTAAACTTCACATAAGCACTGATGATGACAGGTGACACAGATAAAACCAGTCGACAACTAGTTATGTGATTGTGATGTAGCCCTTTTTAGGGATTTTAAATACAGGATGTTTCATTGGGAAAGTAACATACGTTAACTGTAGAAAGAGGACACTTAGGCGGTCTCAAGAATACCATACTTAATGGGTTTTACTCCAATAATGACAGATACTGGGTGTTTTATCTATTTTGCCATTTTCTTATTTGGTTTATAGCCTTTTAACCACACCGTATATTTATTTTATATTTGGCACGCAAATATCCTTTAAGGTGTGCAATAAATTAATTTATTTACAAATGTATAAAATCCAGGCCCGGATTAAAAAATATTAGAAAAATATTCCGACCCAAAAACAACACCCTGTACATTAAATTTTTGAAAATGGATTTTTTAGTTAAAAAGATGATGAAAAACTAAATTTAGTGGTATACTTTGAATTTTCGGCAAAATGATTTTTCTGGTCAAATTTTAAATTTGAATTCTGAAATTATGTGAATTGCGAGAGCTGTAAGTAGAAAAAAATTTAAATACAACTTACAACTTGTTAACCGCACTGTATATTTATGTTATATTTAACACGCGAATTTTCTTTAAGGTGTCCAATCAATTATTTTATTTACAATTATAAAAAATCCAAGTCTGGATTAAAAAATATTGTAAAAATGTTCCGACCCCAAAAAACATCCTGTATATTAAATTTTTTTAAAATGGATTTTTTAGTTGAAAATATGATGAAAAACTAAATTTAGTGGTATACGTTGAATTTTCGGCAAAATGATTTTTCTGGTCAAATTTTGAATTTGAATTCTGAAATTATGTATGTGATTTGCGAGAGCTCTAAGTAGAAAAAAAATTAAATACAACTTACAACTTGTTAACAGCACTGTATATTTATTTTATATTTAACATGCGAATATTCTTTTAGATGTCCAATCAATTATTTTATTTACAATTATAAAAAGTCCAGGTCTGGATTAAAAAATATTGTAAAAATGTTCCGACCCAAAAAAACACCCTGTATATCAAATTTTTGTAAATTGGATTTTGCTTTTGAAAAGAGGATAAAAACTAAATATAGTGGTATACTTTGAATTTTCGGCAAACTGATTTTTCTGATAAAATTTTGAATTTGAATTCTGAAATTATGTCAATTGCGAAAGCCCTAAGTAGTAAAAATTAAAATGCGACTTAATTTTAATTAATGCCATTATTTAATCTAAATTGGTAAAATGTTAAAACATTTTAGTGTTTTTTTATTATCTGTGACAAATAGTTTATGGCGAATATTCATCTTTAAATAATGAATAAATAATAAAGAGTCAATAAAGAATACATCACTTTAATTAACAAAGTATCTAAAAATTATAACAAAACAAAGAAAATGTGCAGCATAACACTATTCAAAACTAAAGTAATTATTCAAAATTACCACCATCAAAAATTATTGTTATGTGTCAAAATGTTAATATTTTACCAATTCAGATTAAATAATGGTATTAATTAAAATTAAATTATATTTTAATTTTTTTTTTACTTTAAGCTTCGCAATTCACATAATTTCAGAATTCAAATTCAAAATTTTACCAGAAAAATTATTTTGCCGAAAATTCAAAGTATACCATTAAAAAATTTAGTTTTTCAGCCTCTTTTCAAATGCAAAATTCATTTTAAAAAAATTTAATACACAGGGTGTTTTTTTTTGGGTCGGAACATTTATACAATATTTTTTAATCCGGACCTGGATTTTATTTATTTGTAAATAAATTAATTGATTGGACACCTAAAAGAATATTCGCGTGTTAAATATAAAATGAATATACAGTGCGGTTGACAAGTTATAAGCTGTATTTCAGTTTTTTTCTACTTAGAGCTCTCGAAATTCACATAATTTCAGAATTTAAATTCAAAATTTGACCAGAAAAATCATTTTGCCAAAAATTCAAAGTATACCACTAAATTTAGTTTTTCATCCTCTTTTCAACTGAAAAATCCATTTAAAAAAAAATTAATGTACAGGGTGTTGTTTTTGGGTTGGAATATTTTTCCAATTTTTTTTAATCCGGACCTGGATTTTTTACAATTGTAAATAATTTAATTTATTGTACACCTTAAACGATATTTGCGTGCCAAATATAAAATAAATATACAGTGTGGTTAAAAAGTTATGAAACAATTAAGAAAATGGCAAAATAGATAAAACACTCAGTATCTTTGTTATTAATGGAGTAAGACCTATTAAGTATGGTATTTTTGAGACCGCCTAAGTATCCTCTTTCTGCAGTTAACGTATGTTACTTTCCCAATGAAACACCCTGTATATACCTTTTATAAAGGATTTTACTGTTTTTTGTTTATTGTTTATTTTAGTATTTTCTTTACGATTTCATCACATTTTCTCACATTTTAAACCTTCCTTAGACTTCTACGAATGTTTTAAAATCGAAATTAACCAATTCGATTCAGTCATTCTGGAGCTGTTATAAAAAAATATACAACAAAATAAAATAACGTTTATTAAACGTCATTCAATGTTTACATATCGAGACCGTACCGGACAGACTGAGTGACTTGTCGCATTAGGATTTTAAAAGATAAGATTAGTTTATTTTTAAATAGTTCAAATCTTTTCGTACTATCTCTATGGACTTAAAATGCGGCACGTCACTGGTAAATTGCCAATCTCCACCTCAGCGTGAAGCTAAATATCGATTCAGACTAGTTATTATGTATATCAATGCAATTGTTGTAAGTAACTGACAAGTCTATTTGAGGCAGCAACAATGTCTGTCGAAGAACAAAACGAAGAACTGACATCTTTTTCTTTATTACAATCGCAGCGACGTCTTCATCTGCGTGCAGTGGATCTTAAAAGGTGCAAGACAATTGTGTAAGAGTGACCACAAGTCTGATATCGGAGTTTGTTGAGTCAAGACGTTTTGCGACGACACCATTACGGGCAGTCTGGGTCAATCGTGTTAATGGTAAATTAATCGGTCTTCTTACTGTATGTACGAGGTAGAGTCAAACAAAAACAGTGATATTGAAGTTTCATTTAATTGATTGAGTATGTCTAGAGTATCATAATTAAAGTCCGGATTATAAGCATTTTGCTTTTTTTTGTTTTTTTTTTGCTTATAATTAGGATTTTTAGTAAAAATGCTTTTTTTAAAGATATGTTGCTTATCTTTGTTTATTTTACTTCGTATGATAAGCTATAGTGAAATTTTATGTTACTTCCTGTCTTAAGCAAAATTCTATGAAGTATACAGAGCTATAAAACTCTGATAATTCAATAAACCATAAGAATTTTAATCCCTTAGGCTTAGGAGATAAACAGGAAACCCCATTGTTATACTTGTCATGTAATAAACGAATATTTGTCTGCAGACAGCCCAAATTTATTATATTGTTGTAAAATAGTACCGGTACATTTGTCTAAATTAAAATACGCACCAATCACATCTGCAGATGTTGAAAGAACTTTTTCTACGTATAAATACAGAATAAGCCAAATAAAAACGGAACATATGCAGTTAATACAGTGTATCGGAACTACGTTTGAAATAGTCGACCAATACAAAAGTTTGACACACATAAATCATAGCAACTCAACTACCTGTCTTCTTTTAGGCTAAGGCTACGCCAGACAAGCGACAATTTACGGCGCCATAAGAGCAGTAAAATGAAGCGCGAAAATTGGTCCCGCGGTGAGTGTAGTGGATGGCCAGACTGAGCTGTAAAATATCGCGAAGCAATATCGAACGGGTCCATCTTCAGCGTCGTGTCGCAAACAAATGGACCTAGGTCCAAATTTGTAGCTCATGTAGCCACAACCACGACGAAAACACTGTATTTACATCTCGCGACACGCCGTAATTTACATCCCCGTCTGGCCATGTTTTTTACTGCAGTTACAGCCACTTTATTTTACTGCTGTTACAGCGCCGTAAGTGCAGTAAAATGAAGCTGCCGTAAAAAGCATGACCAGATGGGGATGTAAATTACGGCGTGTCGCGAGATGTAAATACAGTGTTTCGGTCGGTGTTGTGGTTAGATGAGCTACAAATTTGGACCCAGATCCTTCTTACCAGGACCCATTTTCGCGCTTCATTTTACTGCCCTTATGGCGCCGTAAATTGTCGCTTGTCTGGTCGTAGCCTTAGCCTAAATGGAGACAGGTAGTTGAGTTGCTATGATTTATGTTTGTCAAACTTTTATATTGGTAGACTATTTCAAACGTAGTTCCGATACACTGTATTAACTGCGTATGTTCCGTTTTTATTTGGCTTATTCTGTATATGTATACAGATAGAAGACATAGCTTTTTACAAGAAAATTTTGAAAAACATATTATTGTTAATTGTTTTTTTTGCTAATGGCCATGAATTGAGAATATATTAATATGTTAATTATTTTTCGATTTTTTTTATTATATTATAGCTTAACATTTTGATAATTTTTTATTTATTGTTAATAATACGATAATTAAAAATAAATGTAATATAATGCTAATGTCCTTTATTCATATTTATATCATTATATGCATGTTTACTTACACGTTTTTTTTTCTTGAACCTTGCTTATTTCATAAAAACTTGCTTATTTTTGCGACATTTGTTGCTTATAAAAGTGCTTATTTTGATCTTTCTGTTATGCTTATAGTCCGGACTTTAATCATAATTTTACAATCGTTTATGACGTTTATGGACATAACACGGAAAAAAAATTACTAATAGTACCTAGGGGAGCGTTGTATTCAAAATTTGCAGTTACTAAAGCGTCATGGGGACCTATTGGGTTGTGAAGATTAGGTTCTAAAACCAAAAAAAGTTAAATTGAGCTTTCCATTTCAGTGAGGATTTTCCATTTTTTAATTTAATTTTCCATTTCCAAAAATCGTTTTTTCCGATTGTAGCGCCATCTATCCATAATTAGAAAAATTGTCTCGAATAAAAGTTGCTTAGTTTTACGTAAAGAATCCAAATCTACAATAAAATTGGGGGTTTCTATTTAAGATTTTAAAGTAACCCCCCCCCCAACCTACGTGGAGGTCGTGTTTGGTATCATTCGATAGATTTTTGAAAAATATTGAGCATGTATTTTTCAGTTTTTCGATCTGATGTTCATTTCGCGAAATATTAGCTTTTTTGTTAAACTTTGTGACGCCCGTTTTCTTATGCCCTGCTGAAATAATCATATTTTTTAAATATACACTCTTCTTCATGTACTTAAGTTAACTTGTCTTAATCTGACGTATTCGAGTTTTTCTAAGGATAGATCTTTTTTTACGGACTGCCCCCAACGCACGCACCTGCATTAAGATGCATTAAGAGTCCATATCGTCGGTATACTGCGAAAACCAGATAAATGACAAATTTTAAAATATTGAGTTAAGTATACCAAAATTCTCAGCTTTTTACGCTCTACCATTGATTATAAATATTCCATAAATGTAGTTATTAATCAATGGCTCTACATACAGGTAAAACCCAATAAATGATACGACTTACCATTCAGCAGATAATTTGTGTAATAAACAAATAAGTTACACCTAACCAACTTTTCATTTTCAAATAAAACAATATATCGCTACTTACTTCCATAAAATCAAAGTCCTGTTGCATGTAAAACCAACTAAGCGCACATATATATTTGCCGGACAACAATATATTTCTACTGCTGTATATCTACCATATTCAGTAAAAAGGTGATAAGTGTCTTTAATACAGTGTGATTTATTTTGATTTAAGGTAAAACCAGGTAAGTGATCGCAACTCGATCGTAAATTTAGGTTTATTCAGCTAGGTCTCTTAACTATTTCAAACTAATGATAGAATATTATTTCTGATATATGCATCTTTCACTAGCATATCGAATATCAAACACAACTGGTACGCTTAATTCAAAATAAAGCACTAAACTTTAAAAACGTTTTTTCTCGATTTCGGTATTTCGACATTTATCTGGTTTTCGTAGTATACCGACGATATATGGTAGGGGTACATTTACAGGGTACACAAGGTTTCTCCCTATGGAATTTTCCGACGCGCTCGAATAACGCGCAAAATTCCCGCTTGGGTCCTACCATAATGTTTCCGTTCCTAGATCAGAAGTCATTGCAACAATAAAAGTACAACTCATATATTTTATTCTGTCCACCTGGAATCTTGATTATTCCAATTTAGTTTAATAATCTGTTCTTTTCGTTTTAAACAATAGTTAATACCGATATTAAATATCTAGTTCAGTCTGATCTTAGAATTAAGTTTAAGTCAGATTATACCGCTTTAACCTGAGCACTTCACTGATTTATTTCAATTTGCAATTTCCTTGTACTAAATTGGTCATATACCCACTACGCTATAAATATAATATACAAACTTATAATTTATAATATACGTTCTTCGTAAGTAAAAAATTCTGCAAATATCGTGGATAGAAGACAGAACACTTCACCAACAAAGAGGTTCTGGTAAGGATGAATTGAATACAATCAAAACAAGAAAATTGTTGTCGGGCCATATTACACGTGGAGAGAGATACAACTCACCCCAATGATTATACAGGGAAAGATCCAAGAAAAGAAAAGCATAAGGAGAGGTAGAATATCATCAACTTTTCAGAGCAGCCCTCTGCAAAGTCCAGAATGCGACCAAGTACATTGTGTACTGCACGAACAGACATGAATGTGGTATGTGATGAAGACGTGATTAGAGAAAATCGTCGAATTTCAGAGTAATTTCAGAAAATGTTGGTGTGCATATAGGATATGTCCGTAATATCTATTAAGTGATCTATTAAGTCCATAAAGTGGATTGCAAAGTTTGTGCGAAATGGGTTCTTCGTCTTTTGTAAGAGGACCAAAAAAGTTTCCGAATGGAGCAAAACCTTGCGTCAATAATTGCTGACAATAATTGTCTTGGTGTCATAATTTTGAATCAAACAGTAAGCTGTCGTCGATACAATGAAACCACCCAAAAATTCCGCCAACAAACAAGTTGATTTCAACCTTCTGGAGAGGTCATGTAAACATTTTGCGACTCTGAAACACTCAGACTTTATATAACCTAGAGTGAATATTAATGCAAAACTATATAATGAAACTATGAACAAGCTTCATGAAACAAGCAGACGAAAAGTCCAGGGAAAATCTGACGTGGTGTCATTCTTCTGCACGATAATGCTCGGTCTCATGCCGACCAAGTAGTAAAATAAATATACAACCAAATAAAATGGAGTATATTAAGGTACATATCCACACAAGGGTGGCCCGCGCTCGGTGTAGCAGCTCCACATAGTGGATACGTTGGTGATCGCCGCTCGGCGCTCACCCTCTTCGATTCAACCGGTTTGCGGTTTATATGTAGGGGAGCGCAGGCAGTATCCATTTGAACAGCTACACCGATCGCGGATCACCGTTGTATGGATACGTACCTTAAGAGGAGTCACCCTATGGTCCTGATTCATCGCCTTACGATTTTCACATCCTTGGGACACTGAAGAAGGTGTTAAAAGGGAATAATTTTGAGTAGAATGAACAAGTACAAAACCGTAGAAGAATTTATTCAAGCAGGGGTTATATCGGTGGGTGAAACAATGGGATAATTGTCCTAATTCTTCTTCTTTAAATGCCATCTCCGCGACGAAGGTTGGAAATCATGATGGCTATTCTGACCTTCAAGGCAGCTGCTCTGAACAGTTGCCTTGAGCTGCAACTAAACTATTCAACCAATAAACGCGTCTTCGTCAAGGTTCTTCAACCAGGAAACGCATCTCCTTCCTACGCTTCTCTTACCCTCTAGTTTTCCTTGAACTATGAGTCTCAAGATTTTATATCTTTCGCCTCTCATCGGATTTACGAGATATTGCAATTTCCTTTCTTTTATTGTGTTTTCAATTTCCCTCTCTGTCTGCCTATTCGCCTTAACACTTCTATATTCGTGACTCTATCTCCTGTGAAATCCTTAACACTCTTCTTAATTGCCATTGTAATTATTTATACAAACTACCACCTAGACGCCTGTATACGTGGAAATCACCTAGAGACAACGGAGAAGACGTTATTATAAGAAATCAAATAGACTATATGCTTGTTAACAAAAGATATCGAAATAGTTTCAACAGTGTTAAAACCTACCCAGAAGCTGATATTCAATCTGACCACAATCCTTTAGTGGGCGTGTATAGAACCAAGTTAAAAAAAATACGCGAAAAAACTGTAAAAAAACATGACATGAGAAAACTGAAATGTAGCGAAGTAAAAGAAATAGTCAGCAAAACATTAAATAGAAAATTCAAAGAAATCGATAATACAACGGAAAGCACAGAAGATAAGATAAAATCCCTTAATAAAACGATAGACGACATTAAAGACAATTTTATGAAGAACGAAGAATAAGACATGGATGACGACAGAGATTCTGCAACTAATGGAAGAAAGAAGGAAAAACAAGAACGATAACTTCATGTATAAAACATTACAGCGAGAGATACAGAGAAAGATCAGAGAAGCCAAACAGAAAGAACTGGAGAAAAAATGCCAAGAAATCGAAATTCTGCAAAGTAAATACGACGACTTCAACGTGCATAAGAAGGTAAGAGAAATTACAGGCAAATGTAAAAACAGAAGAATAAGTAAACTTGTTAATGACAATGGAGAGATAATCGTGGACAAAGAGAGTATCAATAATACCTGGAAAAATTACATACGAAATTTATTTTTTGATGAGAGGGAGAATCAGTCCCCAATACCTACGGAAACAGGACCGCCTATACTAGTGGCAGAAATAAGAGCAGCCATAATATCACTAAAAGAAGGTAGAGCTCCAGGACCAGACGGAGTACAATCTGAATTTCTTAAATTTCTCGATGATGAATCTTTACGAATACTATGTAAAATCTTCAATAATATCTATGACACAGGCAATATCCCAAAAGATTGGCTAGTTTCAGAATTTATTACCTTACCAAAGAAACAGGGAGCAAAAAAGTGCGGAGAATATAGGCTAATAAGTCTAATGAGCCATACATTAAAACTTTTTCTTAAAATTATACATTGTAGAATATACAAGCTATGCGAAGGGAGAATACAAGACACACAGTTTGGATTCATGAAAGACGTAGGTACATACAAGAGATGCACTGTTTAGTCTACAGGTATTATTTCAAAGATGCAGAGATATGACTTGCGATATTTACACCTGCTTTGTGGACTACCAAAAAGCACTTGATACAGTTCAACACCGAAAAATGATGGATGTTCTAACAAAAGCCTAAATGGATGATAAAGACCGACGTATAATACAATATTTATACTGGAACCAATCAGCAACAATAAGAACGAATCTTGGAGGTGAACCAACGGAAGCGATCCAGATTCTACAAGGCGTTAGACAAGGTTGTATAATTTCACCTATATTATTTAACCTATATTCAGAGGAAATATTTAGTGAAGCCTTGGAAAATTGCGAACATGACAACAATTGAGAACGCCTAAACAACATCAGCTATGCAGACGACACCGTTATTTTTGCAGACAGTTTGAACAGTTTACAGCAACTAATAAATAAAGTAAATGAAGTAAGTGAAAGATTTGGACTTCAAGTAAATATATCAAAAACTAAATTTATGATCATCAGCAAAAATAAAATTAGAGACGCCCAACTACTTATCAATAATACACCAGTGGACCGACTAAAACAGTATAACTATCTTGGAACAATGGGATCACTCACAAGAAATAAAATGTAGAATAGAGAAGGCATTCAATAACATGGCCAAACTCTTTAAAAGCCACAACCTTAATCTGAAGATAAAAATAAGGCTCCTACGATGTTATATCTTCTCAATATTGTATTACGGAGTTGAATCCTGGACACTCACTGAAGCAATGGAGAAAAAACTTGAAGCCTTCGAGGCTATACAGTAGGCGAATCCTAAGGATATCATGGACGGATAAGATAACCAACGAGACCGTATTACGAAGTGTGGGCAGAGAAAGAGAGGTGATGTATACCATTAAAAGGAGAAAGTTAGAATATCTCGGACACATAATGAGAAACGGCACTAAATACAGATTACTGAAGGTAATCCTTCAAGGTAAAGTATTCGGAAAGCGAGGAATTGGGAGATGAAGAATATCATGGTTAAAGAACCTGAAGAAGTGGTTCTCCACAACAACAACTAATCTATTTAAAGCATCAGTTAATACAATAATTATAGCCAGAATGATCGCCAATATTCGAAGAGATAGAAGAGATAGAAGAAGACGAATTATTTATAAATATATTTGATAATATTTTTTTGAAGCAAAGTGGTTTTTTCTGGATTTCAATTAAACAAATCTCATATTAAAAAAGTATTTAAAGCGTGTAAATCTGCTACATTATCCTCCCAGATCAGCTTTACGACACGCTGATCTTGTCTCTTGACTTGACCAGCACTCTTAAACTTATTCTTGTGTAACTTTGTGACTCAGATTTTAGTGTCTTGACTACTTACATAGTCGGAACAAACGGCTTTACGGGTCCCTCAATAAGATTATCCCGCCCATAATAAGATTACTACTACTACTACTATCGGTTTACAGCGTTCTCCGACGCCTTCCGACTCCTAACCGCCATTCTTCTCTGTTTAACCATAGACCTGGAGGGATTTCTCTTTCCTCTAGTTCTTTTTCAATTCCCTCCCTCCAGCTTCTTCTCGGTCTTCCTCTTTTTCTTCTCCCTTGTGGTGTCCATGCCAAAATCTGTTTAGGGATCCTGTCATCTGGCATTCTCTGTACATGGCCGTACCATACCAGTTGTTTTGTATTTATGTCATCAATTATAGTATGTGTTACTCCCATCATTTCTCGTATTCTCTCGTTAGGTATCCGATCTCTTCTTGATTTGCCTGCTGCTCTTCTCCAGAAGTCCATTTCTGTTACTAGTAACGTTTTCTGCGCTCTTTGTTTCAGTGGCCAAACTTCACTGCCATATGTGATTATACTTTTAAGTATGCTATTGTATATGAGCTGTTTGTTCGCTTTAGATATTGTCTGGTCCCACAGAATGCCGTTCATCATGGATATGGCTTTTCTACCCTGCATGTTTCTGTCTTTTATAGCAGCATCGAGTGTTCCATCTTGAGTTATCTTCATGCCCAGGTACTTGTATTCATCACAGTGTTTAATTTCTACCCCATCGTCTAATGTAATGAACTGCTTTGTTCCTCCGATACACATGGCTTCAGTTTTCTAAATGTTGACTTCGAGACCACATTTGTTATATTCTTCTATTAGCTTCCGCGTCATGTAACTTAAGTCGTCATGATCTTGAGCAATCAGAATTTGATCATCAGCGAAACATAAAGTGTATAGTGTTGTGTCGTCATTGAGAGGGATTCCCATGCCATTACATTTTCTTTTCCACAGCTTGAGTGCTTGTTCCAGATAAATTTTAAAAAGGGTAGGTGAAATACAACAACCCTGCTTCAATCCTTTCGTGACCTTAAATCCCTCAGACATCCTTGATCCAGTTTTAATTTTTGCAGTCGTTCCATTATACAGACTTTGGACTGGTTTGATAAGACCATGTTTAATGTTGGTTTGATGTAGGGTTGACCATAGTTTGCTGAGGGGCACACTGTCATATGCTTTTTGTAAGTCTACGTATACCAGGTGAACTTCTTTATTGACGGCTGTTTTTTTCTCAACAACTTGCGTAATAGAGTACAGGTGGTCTACTGTGGACCGCCCAGCTCTAAAGCCAGCTTGTTCCTCTGCTTCGTAATCTCTATAGTAATTTTCTATTTTGTTCTTAATAAGTTTCCCATACATCCTACTTATTGTGCTGTTTACCGCAATTCGTCTGTAATTTTCACATTGATCCTTGCTGCCCTTTTTGTGGATTGTTGACATGATAGATAATTTCCCTTCTTTTGGTAATTCGGCACCATTTAAACAATCTTGGAAGAGTTTTCTTAGCTGTTCTTGGAGTTTGTCTGTGCCGGCTTTCACTAATTCTGCAGGGATGTCACCAGGACCAGGGGATTTTCCATTTTTCAGGGATTTGGTTATTTCTTCCATCTCTGATTTACTTATTTGTAATGGTGATGAATTTATATGTATACCTATCGTGTTGTCTTCTATGTTAACAAATTTTGGTCTTTGTTCTGTTAGTAATTTTTTGAAATATTCTTCCCATTTTTCCGTTGTTATTGGTGATATAACGTCTTTTTTTCTTGTCAGTTCTCATATTTTTAATTAATCTCCAACTCTTTGTGCTTCTTCTACCTCCTATGTAAGTGTTGATTTTTTGGCAGTTCTTTTCCCATGATTCTTTCTTTTTTTGAGTTATCTTCTTTCTTACTTTGGCTTGGGCTTCTTTGTAAATTATTTTATCGTTGTCTGTTTTTGTTGATAGGAACGTTTGGTATTTCCGACGTTTATCTGTAATTTCATTTTCTACTTCTTCATCCCACCAGTATGGCTTAATTCCTTTATGGTTTTCGACACATTTCCCCAGTGCTTCTTCTGCTGCAAAATGAATGGACTTTTTGATGTGTTCGTAGTGTTCTTCGGTATTTTCAAAACTACCACTTTCCTAATCTTTCGTCTAAACGTTTTTTATACAATAGCTTTACACTCTCATGGTTTAGACTGTAAAGATTGTACCGTACTTGTTTTATTAACTGATTTGACTCGATGTGCTTTCTTTTTCATATCTCTTTGGGAGTACCGCTTTAACTTTTAGCAGATGATGATCGGTGCCACATGATGGCCCTCTGGCTGCTCGCACATCTTGTATTTTAATTGTAGTTCTCTGTCTTACAACGCTATAATCTATTATAAATTTCAGATTTCTGGTCTGTTGTATCCAGGTGTACTTACGTATATCACGGTGTGGATAAAATCCATTTAATATTTTTAAGTTATTTTGTGTGCATGTTGATATTAATCTGGTTCCATTATCGTTTCTGGTATTTTCACCGTGTGCTCCTACCACTTTGTTGTTAAATTCCCGTCCAACTCTGCTATTGAAGTCTCCTAGAAGTATGATCTCTCTAGACTCTAGATGTTCCTACTTTTATAATTTCATCGTTCAGTTGTTCGAAGAATTCATCTTTATTGTTGATTAATGAGTCCTCATTAATGCCATATACTCCTAGTATGGCTATTCTGCTTCCTTTTATCGTGATGTTCATTTTTATAAACCTCTGATTAATTGCTTCCCAAGAGTAATATATCTTCTTAAAGTTTTGCGAATAACAATAGCAACTCATTGTTGTGCTCTTTGGTCTTTAGTTACTCCACTATGGAACATGTCATAGTGACCAAACTTTTCGGAACCATTACCCTTTTTTTTAGTTTCCGTAAGCACCGCGATATCTATCTCTGCATTTTTGAGTTCTGACATGATTTCTGGTGTTTTTCGAGAGATACCTTGCACATTCCATGTACACCATAATAAGATTATCCCGACCATAATAAGATTATCCCGCCTGGATAATAATGTAAAGTTTTAGATATTGGTTACTACGTTAAAAAATTAATATTTCAAATCCTTCAAATTCTCATATATGAACCATATGCTAACTTAGAATTAGAAAGAAAAATCCCCGAACAGTATTGACGAATCTTTACAATCTATTCGTATTGTAAGTATCTATTTGACGCCTCGTCGGAGCAAACAGTTAAGAGTTGTCAAGCTTTAAATGTTACAGGAAGGTGGAATTCGAATGTGCGATTAGTACAAGTTAACGGTGTTGAGAGACAATGCTTACCTTTGAGTATTTAATAAGATACTTGTATCAAACCAGGAAATCATCGGAATCTGATACATGAATCCTTAGCGTTACTCAGCGTGAAATACTACACAGGAGTTTACTTGTAGTATGAAGATAATTTAATCGGTGAAAACGGTGAACTTGATTGGTAATTAATTGTAAAATTAAGAATGATTGCGGCCTGTCGATGAGTAAATAAAAACATGAAGCAGTCTTCTTCAAATTATATACTAGGGAGTTTTCTTATAAAAACTACGGAGTTTATTTTTATTAAAATATTAATAAAGAGAGTAATATATCAGTTATCAATATAAGTTAAAATGGAGAGACATTCAGGTTAGGTTAGTTTAAATATTAGACCGATTAGGGAACACAAAATTTTACGAAAACCTCCAAAAAAATTATAGCGATACGCTATAATTACTACTTCTGCTAATTTTATTTTCTTAATTTTTAATTATTTTTTCTCAAAAACGAAACAACATTAGTCATTCAAAATTCACATATAAATACAAACCAGATGTTAAGTGGGACATGGTTTTACGAAACTGAATGTATCCTTCACCATCTGTTTTTCGTTTGTGCGGTTTAACAAACTGCACCCCCATAAATTAATTACCATATCAGACAATTATGTCAACAACTCACTTAATGCATTCGAAATTGTTTTCTTAAAACTGCAAAAGTATACGCCAGACCTAAATGATTTATTGCTCATCTGGTCAGAGGAAAGAAACACAAACATATTATCGTTTGTGGCTTTCTTTTCAGTCACTACTCAGTATGTGAACGATTCACACACGCCGACCGTTCTCACTAACAATCGACCCTTTTCCGAGACCTAAGTGAAACACATTTTTTGTTACCAAAATAAATAAAATATTTACCGTTCGTTTTGTTACATTATTCTTATTGTTTTCAATTAATTCCGTCAACATCACCACTGGAATAAACTAAAGGAAGGATGAAAATTTGGGAATAGGTAGTTGATATTGTCTTTTATTCAATAAGAAAAAGTTTACAATTCTACATACCCTCCATTTTACAAAAATTGGAAAATACGGGGTGAAAAATATTTTCTTGGGGGTGAAAAAATATACGTTCAAAATAAGTCCGGAATTGGATAAAATGACCAATTCTAAGCAACTTTTGCTCTATAGAGTTTTTTTACTAAGTCAATACTTTTCGAGTTATTTGAGAGTGAATATATGTTCATTTTTAACAAAAAAAACATGTTTTTGGACGGTTTTTCGGAGATATGTAACTCAAATAGTAAGTATTTTAGCGAAAAAAATATTCTTAGCAAAAATATAGCTTATAAAAAACTGAAAAAATTGGTGTATGCATGATGTCTCTTGACACAGCAGAAGCAGAGTTGTAGCTAATGAAAAGTAGGTTCTTCTTCTTCAAATTTCAAATCGACTATTTCAATGTGAAATTACCAAAAAACGGAGCATTTTTCGGGAAAAATTCATTACAACTTTTTTATGACTGTATGTATTGTTTATATTATCTAAGCCCGGCCGCACATCAAAGAAACATGAAACGTAAATTACGTTTCATGGAAATAAACCACTGCTAAACAAATATATATCCGGCCATTTATGAGACTCTCCGAAAATAAAAATGTGTCATGAGCATGAATCACACTCGTTTCATTAGTAGGCGGACTTTGAGATTTATTTAGCAGTGTTTTCTTTTCATGAAACATGTTTTTCGTTTCATGTTTCATGTTTTTCGTTTCATGTTTCATGTTTTTCGTTTCATGTTTCTTTGGTGTGCGGCTTGGCTTAAAGTTTCATTGGTTCAAAGTGCTCAGGTTAAAAAAAAAATTGGGTTTAAAATAGAACATTTTTTTAATTCTAAAAAAAAAATGGAATTGTTTGTGAAATTAACTTAAAAATTGTTAGTAATACCAAAAATCTAAAAGAGTAATAAAATGTACGTTTTGCTTTTCTGAATATTCCTGATTTTTTGTTTTCTTGTTAGACACAAAATTGGTTATGCTATGGCTGTTCAGGCAAAATTTGCCTAAACTCGTGATTAGTTACTCGTTCAGACCATTTTAACTACAGCTTTTTCAAAAATAAGCACTTTAAACCGATGAAACTTACAGATCATACAAATAATACATAGAAAAAGTAACTTGTGAAGTGGTAGTAATAAAATTTATTTGTGATTCTAATTAGGGGGTGATTTTCGCGATTCTTTTACCAAAAAATAAAGGGGCCAACAATATTTTGAGCGTAACTCACTTACTTTTAACGTTACAAGTTTTTTGAAAAAACAAAAAACTTTTTTCTAAATACTTTAAAAAAGTTAAAATGAATTTTCTCCGAACAGTGCTCCGTTTTTGGGTTATTGCACATTGAAATATTCGATTTGGAATTTGACGACGAAGAACCTACTTTTCATTAGCTGCAACTCTGCTTCTTCTGGGTCTACAGACCTCATGTATACACCATTTTTTTTTCAATTTTTTATAACCTATATTTTTGCTAAGAATAGTTTTTTCGCTAAAATACTTACTTTTTGAGTTATCTCCGAAAAACCTTCCAAAAATACGTTTTATTTTGTTAAACATGAACATATTCACTCGCAAATAACTCGAAAATGTATTGACCTAGTGAAAAAACTCTATAGAACAAAAGTTGTTTAAAATTAGTCATTTTATCTAATTCCGGTATTAGTTTGAATGTATATTTTTCACCTTAGAGAGGGGGTATTCCCCTCCATTTTTGTAAAATGGAGAGGATGTAGAATTGTAAACTTTTTCTTATATTTTTTTTTAGCCTTTTTTTGTATTCGAAATGTCGAATAAAGGCCTCTCCCATTTCTCGCCATTCATCTCTGTTGTGTGTGAGGCGTTTCCACATTGGTCCTGCGACTCTTCTGATGTCATCGCTCCAGCGCATTTGAGGTCGTCCTCTTGGTCTCTTCGCTTCGTACGATCGCCAGTTTCCAACTTCCTTGCTCCATCTACCATTTTCGAGACGTTCGTTGTGTCCAGCCCATTTCCATTTTAATTTAGCCGCTTGTTCCACGGCATCCCTTACTTTTGTTTTGTTTCGGGTTGCTTCGTTTGTTTGCCGATCTATTAGTGAGATACCAATGAAACTAATCCTCTGATTTATGGAGTACCGAAAATCTGGGTATTTTAAAATATTTTTTCTCTCTCTAACTTATGTATCTACCCATTTGATTTCAGATTTATTTATATCAATTTCTGCTCTTATTTTTGAAAATAGAGAGTTGGCGCAATGATAAGATTTGATCGTTAATTTAAAACGAATCTATTGGTATAAATTTTATTGATTTTGAGTGACATTATATTTTCCATAAGATGTGTGCGATGTCCTTTGGATTCATTCTGCACTTAAAAAAATGGAATGGAACAAAGAAAAATGTTTAGATCTGATTGATTTATATGAAGGCCATCCTGTGTTATGGAATCCAAAACACGGGCAATATTCTAATAAAATATAAATCAGATACATGGATGAAGTAGCTGAAGAAGTAGGATGTATCTCCGAAGAAGCAAAGAAAAAGATTGATAGTTTGCTAGCCAGTTTCAGAAGAGAAACGACAGAAAGTAGCAAATCGACGGGTACAGGATAATAATTTTACCTTTATTTCATACCTTCGTTCTTAAATTAACGCTTAACATGTTTCAATAACGATGACACCAATACATTCTTTAGAAACTTTAAATAAGTATTGTAAACTCGTATTGGGACCGTGCAAGTTCGGAAAAGCGACACCTGGTTTCATAGCTTGGCAACTTTTTTCGCACTTTTAATTATATTGGCCAATCATATTGGTCCTGGTTGCTGGATAATTGTCAAGGCCGTAGCCCAAAAAAATTATAAGAAGAAATGGTAAGATTTAGAGGTTATGTTATTAAAAGGTAAACAATTGTATGTAGTAAAAAAAATTAATTATTAAATTGCAGTAGGTACTTCAAGCAAAATACAATTATTTAAATATACTTTTATACAATAATTGCATATCATATCAATATTGTGTGCAACATATATAATTGTTCTTCTTCAATGACAGTAGGTATGGAATATACGTCAATTTGACAATTTCAATTGACAATATGAATTATTTAAGAAAGTTGCAAGATTTCTCCGCTATTCGCGCACGATCGTTTCTCGTATCCCCTCCAAGTACTTGCACACCGCGACAGCAAAGCAAGCGATCTTGAAGAGGTCTAGCCTTTCGAAACGTTGTATATTTTCTTGCAATTGTAGCACATTAATTTTTCGAATGAATTTTTAAAATCAAAACAGTCCAATCTTCCAACTGAGTTGTTTTGTTACGACTTAAAAACAACTTCCTTATCCAATGTGTTTTTGATGTTTTTGAGATTGGTGGTTGAAGGAAATTAGGCCTGGATCCCGCGTACCAAAAAAAAAGTTGATTAATAGCAAGCTGAAAATTTGTTAATAGCTTAACGGTGTCTAATCGGACAAACTTTGATGTACGGGAACACTGGAACAGGAGAAGTTTTAATTGTGGAACAGTTTAAAAAATTGCAACGTCAGATTACGAAAACGCCCCATGTATTTTGTCGAACAGAACTTCCAATTGATTTGTTACCGTTTTATTAAACTCCCAAGCAAAAATCAGATTGCTATTTATCACCAATATAATTCCTGTCATTTGACATGTTCTTCGTGTTCCACTCATTAAAATGCCCAGTTGGTGATAAACACCAGTCTGATTTTTGCATGAGAGTTTAATGAAATTGTAACAAATCCATTGGAAGTTCTGTCCGACAAAAATACATAGAACGTTTTCGTAGTCTGGCGTTCCAATTTTTTAACCTGTTCCACAATTAAAACCAGGAAGAAATCCAGGAGGATCGCCACTTCGAACAGCACCATCAGTTATCCTCTTTCTGAAGTTGCATATCACGCGCAGGAGAGAGACGAATGAATATAACATACGTCGAATATCATAATATCCCCAATGCTTACAAAGGATAGAGGGCACAGAAGGAGAGGCTATTTTTCCAGTCTCTTTAGGCATTTGACCATTTCCGGATCTGTATCATCATCTAATCCTGATTTTTCCGTTTTTATGTTTGCTAATCCTTGTATTCCTTTTAATTTTTTAATTCTTATTTCCCTATTATTCATATTTCGCCTTAATGTATTGTTTAGGAATTCTGCCGTTTTCGTTGTTCTTATTGTTTTTATTTATGTTTCTTATTGTTTGTTCTCATACTTTTGTCTAAATGTTGCCAAAACCTGATATTTCTACACAGAACTATTTAAGGTCAATATTTGAAACCTTTTTTCAAATATAATTTGGAAACATTTGATGTTACGCTACTAGTCTAGGCGCCAGAGGGCTCACCGTGTCATATTCAATTCTGATGGACAAACTCAACGGTTTCTTATGGATTTTTGGCTGCTGATTACGAATTTCGAGGGGGGATTTCGATCCGAGTGGTCAAAAAATTGTTATAAACAATTTAATTGTTTATAAATTGTTTATAAGGCTCTGGCTCATAAACTAAAAGAGATAAAAAAAAGGTTTCAAATAAAATTTGTTCCTTAATAAAAAACGAAGAAAAAACCGTTTAATAAGCTTAAATCTAACAATTAGAACTCAAGATATTGTAAAATTAGTGCACAATGCAAATTGCAAATTGCAAAATAAGTATTTTTCGAAGCTTTATCGATCGCAACTCGACTTTTACGCATGCAAATAAGTCTTTAAATATGTTGTTTTAAAGCTTAATTAGCAGGCTTCCAAACAAAGTTTGTTAAATTACTTGATCTTCATTTGTTTTAAAGTTATACCCGTTTGAAGTTACAATTTTCTTTAAAATATTGTACATTCATTTGTTTATAAGGGTTTCAAGCAAATTTGAGCTATAAACGTTTATACTTTAATGAACAATAACGATAGAAAAACTCAAAAGGAACAATTTGAGGTTATGAAAGTGTTCATAAGTTTATTTTTGGCCAAGATGTCGATATTTTAATGGCGCGCGCTATGAGGCTCAAGATCGGCTCACCGCGTAAAGGTTCACGCGCTAACTTCTCGATGCAAATTATAATTTCTATGTATACATATAATACGTTATCTTCATTTTTCATTTTTGAAGATCCTAATAAAATTTTATCATATAATTCCTATAATTAAATCATCATACTGTACCTCGTATCACCTTTCATTCTATTTACATTGTCTTCTATTTTTTGCACTAAATGAGAAAAAACATTAAAAACTAATATTTCAGAAGTATAACTAAAAAGTAAGTTGATATTATTTATTAGTACTATTTTTACAAACATTTTTTTCATGCATCTGCAAATCTGCATAGAGATATACAGGGAATATCAGCTTTTTTACATCTGCATAAGTTCTTAGCGAAATTTTAACAGTTACATGGTGGTACAAGTCTGTTCTTGTAGGCAGTAAAACTAAAACTTTTTGAGGCTTCAGAGTCTAATTATCTATATGATATCCATATAAAGTGGATCTAGTTCTTTTGCAGCATCATCAAGGCCCGTCAATTGTGTGTATGCCGCCACATCATAAATGCTCGTTTTATATGCAATGATGATGCTGCAAAAGAACTCGATCCATTTTTATATGGATATCACATATTGGCTCATTTTCATGCGTAGAAGCCGAGTTACGATCGATAAAGCGTCGAAGAATACATATTTACTTGACTGTGAGCCAAACTTGCGCCTCATAGCGCGCCATTTAAATATCGACACCTTAGTCAAAAATAAACTTACGAACATTTTCGTAAGCTCAGATTGTTCCTTTTGAGTTGTTTTATCATTATTGTTAATTAAAGTATAAATGTTTATAGCTCAAGTTTGCTTGAAACCTTTTTAAACAAATTAATGTACAATTTTTTAAAGAAAATTATAACTTCGAACGGGTATAACTTTAAAACAAAAGAAGATCAAATAATTTAACAAACTTTGTTTGGAAGCCACTTAATTAAGCTTTAAAAAGACATCTTATAAGGCTCATTTGCATGCGTAGAAGCCGAGTTACGATCGGTAAAGCTCTGAAAAATACTTATTTTGCAATTTGCAACTTGCATTGTGCACTAATTTTAAAATATCTTTAGTTTTAATTGTCGGATTTAAGTTTAGTAAACGCTTGTTTCCTCGTTTTTTATTAGGGAACAAATTTTATTTGAAACATTTTTTCTATCTCTTTTAGTTTATGAGCCAGAGCCTTATAAACAATTTATAAACAATTAAATTGTTTATAACAATTTTTTGACCACTCGGATCGAAATCCCCCCACGAAATTCGTAATCAGCAGCCCAAAATCCATAAGAAACCTTTGAGTTTGTCCATCAGAATTGAAAATGAAACGGTGACCTCTATTTGGCGCCTAGACTATACGAGCAAAAATTATATTTGTACTAAGTTCTAGAAACTACCAACTAATTAGTAGTTAATTAATTCTTGAATCATGCTGACAGGCAAAACGAAAAATATATTATCCATAGAATACCTGGAGTTTTTAAAGATTTCCTCATACATTTATAATTATTTAGAAATACATGACATCTCCATAAAAATATTACATTCCCCACAATAAAATACAACCTCAATGATTTAGTAGTGTTTAATGGAAATGATGCACGATATTGAAATTAACATAAATTTAAACGAAACAATCCGCGAATAGACCGCCAATAGAATGCAAGAAACGGATGGTGGATCGCTAGCCGCTAATAAACAACTCTTGCAGCTACCGCCGCGCCGCGCCAGTAGAAAAACGGCGCACAAGCTGTTTCGCTAAATCGCAAGAGACCACCTGAAACACTTTTAATTTTCAGAGAGTAACACGGAAGTGTTTACGAGAGTTCTCGATATTTCCTCGCTAAAATTACCGTTCTCGAAGTAAGACAAGAAGGTAATTATATTTGTAAAAATGAAAAGCCGGTATACAACCTTTGATATATTTTTTACTTAATATATAGTGGGAATTAACCACAACTAAAATAAAATTGGAACTAGGTACATTCAGTTTTCCACCTCCAAGACGTAAGCCATCTTCAAAATACAAGTTTCAAAAAGTAAATTGTTTAAGTTTTCTAATTATTTTTGTTTTCTTGACATACATAAGTTTTAGTATACTTTTTTACGTTTGTCACACCGACAGCATGAAGTTAGTTGCAATTTTTTTTAGTTTAAGATTAATAAGAGTTTTACTAAAATAACTAATTTTTAAATTTTTGGTATTGTTTTAATAAAATTTTTTGGAAAGTAGTGAGTATTCAAATTAGTTTAATATTTAAATAAAATACAAATAAACTGTTTAAAATATGTATATCTATTTTGTTGAAATCGTATAATAGAAGTATAACCTCTAACGTGCGTATTCAAATTAGTTTAATATTTAAATAAAATACAAATAAACTGTTTAAAATATGTATATCTATTTTGTTGAAATCGTATAATAGAAGTATAACCTCTAACGTGCGTACAAAGTACACACATTCATTTTTTTTTCTTCCCTGTAACTTATTAAAATAAACATTATACAAGTTTTCGGGGACTTTCGGCCCTCGTTAATAACGTAATCTTTCATTCTGCGTTTAAATTTTCCAGAAATCATCATCATCAGTAGCTCGACAACCCTTTTTGAGTCCTGGCTTGTTCTAGGATTTTCCGCCATTCTGTTCTGTTCCTTGCTTTGTTCTTCCAATGGGTAATCTCAAGTGTTTTCAGATCTTGTTCCACTTGTTCCATGTATCTAAGTTTGGGTCTTCCCTTTGACCTTCTCCCTACTGGTGTTTGCTTCATTATGTGTTTTCGTGTTTCGGTCTCCAACATTCGTTCAACATGGCCCATCCAGCGCAGACGTCCAATCTTTATGGATGTTATGACGTCGGGTTCGTTGTATGCTGCGTATAGTTCAAAGTTATATCTTCTGCGCCATACGTCATTTTATTTCACCCCCTTATATATGTGTCTAAGGATTTTTCGTTCAAACGTACCTAATAAGTTCTCATCACTTTTCGTCAGTGTCCATGTCTCTGATCCATATATAAGGACCGGTTTTATCAGGGTTTTGTATATTTTGCATTTGGTTTTTCTCGTGATGTTAGATCTTAGATGTTTAATGAGTCCATTATATGTTTTATTAGCAATATGCATTCTTTTCTTAACTTCTTCGCTGACATTGTTATCTGCGGTAACTAGTGAACCTAGATGTAAAATGTTTTACGCTTTCGATGTTATAGTCTCCTATTGTCAGATTCTGTAGGTTTCTTTGGCCTGTCGATTTGCTGGCCTTCATGTATTTGGTTTTTATTTCAATAATATTTAGGCCACTGTTTTGTGCCGCTCTTTCTATAGCATTAAATGCTTCTATCATTTCTCTTTTGCTTCTAGCTATATGATATCAACATCATCTGCAAATGACAATATTTGTACACTTTTTGTTATTATTGTTCCTCTGGTGTTGACTTTTGACTCTCTAATTATTTTCTCTAATGTGATGTTGAATAGAACACAGGATAGGGCATCTCCCAGTCGTAGGCCCGTTCTAACATGGATTGTATCTGTTAGTGCGTTTTGAATTCGAACCCTGCTTTGTACTTTAAGTGTTTCTTTTATTATATCAATGAGATGAGTTGGAATATTAAACTCTTTCAGGGCGTTGATCAGAAATTCTCGATGGATACTATCATAGGCACTCTCAAAGTCAATGAAGAGATGATGTGTTTCTATGTTAAATTCGCTAGTTTTTTCCAAGATTTGTCTCAAAACGAAGATCTGATCTATTGTGGACTTCTGCCTGCAGAAACCACATTGATATCCCCCAACTATTTGTTCCGCATATGGTCTCAATCGCTCATACACAATATTTGACAGTATTTTATATGCCACAGTCAGTAGCGTTATTGCCCGGTAGTTGTTACATTGAAGCTGATCTCCCTTTTTATGCAGTGGAATGATTACTCCGGTATTCCAGTCTTGTGGCAGTTGTTTATTATTCCATATGTTCACTATAAGTTCGTGTATCGCATTCAATAGGGAGTCTCCGCCTTCTTTTATTAATTCTGCGCTAATGTTGCCCAATCCAGGTGACTTGTTGTTTTTCAGTCTGATAACTGCTTCTTGCATTTCAGCTACTGAAGGGGGGGGGGGTTGTTTCTCTGGTATCCGTTTGATCCAGTATAATTTCATCGTATAGTGGATCTCCGTTTTGTTCAAACTTCTCTTTGAAGAATTCAGTCCATCTTTGCAGTGTTTCACTCTGTTGAGTTACTATATCTCCTTATTTGTCTCTGCACATCATTGTTCTTGGTTTAAATTCTTTTCTGCTTTTGTTAAATTATTTGTAGAATTTTCTGGTTTCTGTTGGTTTATTTAATTCTTCAATTTCTTGGAGTTCTTTTTCTATATGTTCTCTTTTCTTTCTGCGGTGTATTTTCTTCTCTTCCCTCCTTAGCATTCTATATTCCTCCTCTGCCTGTCTTGTTCTATGTCGTTGTTGTAGTCGTTGATATGCATTATTTTTTCTCTCTGTTATGTTACGACACTCTTCATCGAACCACTTCCCTTCAGTTGGTTTGACCTTTTTTGTAGACCCAAGGTCTCTTTGGCAGCGTCTTGTATGATGTTTTTATACGCTTCCCATTCTCTGTTTATATCCTCGTGCTTTTGTGTTTTCTATCCTTCCTTTTATATATTTTCCAGAAATACTTATTTGTTTTCTCAGGATTCTAAAAAAATGAATGCATTTAAAAAAGCATTGTATCCGAAATTTATCGCATACCCCCTTGAGTTTTTATCGCATAATATGTCATTCTAGTACAGAGTTTTGTGATGACAACAAACGCAACAATCAAACCGACGATTATTTACCCCAATTTCTGTGAGATTGCTCTATGTTTTAAGAAACTGCGTTTCTTGTATATTATTTTCAATCATACTTAATTTACAACGGATTGAGAAATTACTAGAAGAATAAAAATACCATTAATTGCTATAACTACTATAAATTACGAACAAAAACTTAAACGCCTTACACATACGCAACATGCTGCTCCAGAAACGTCAATCAAAAATTAGTCCTGACACTAACACAATGTAAAGTTTTAAAATAAAACACAAGTTATATAATAAATTGAACAAATACATGGCAGTGATGAATAAAACTTACTTCAAAGAATGATTAAATGCTATGTAGGAGCTGAGTTATCCAATATCGAACTAGAGTATAATGAACAAATCACATCCTGTAGTGAATACACGTACCTGGGAGTAATCTTTGATAGAACGGAAAAAGACGATGAGGAAATAAAGAAAAGGGTAACACAAGCTAGAAGAACAATTGGCTGCCTAAATGGAATACTTTGGAGCTCCGAAATAGGAATACAGCGAAAATACAATATCTATAAAACACTTATTAAAAGCAGCCTACTTTACGGAGCAGAAACTTGGAGAATAACCGAGAACAACAGGAAAAAATTAGAAGCTGTAGAAATGGATGTGTTTAGAAGATCGTTAGGTATATCCCGTAGGGAAAGAGTTCGAAATGAGGAAGTAAGACGACGAATTGGAATAGATGGTTACTTAACAACAGACATTGAGAGGAAACAGTTGATTTGGTATGCTCATGTTCAAAGAATGGAAGACACAAGATTGCCCAAAAAGATCATGCAGTGGGTACCACCAAACCGCAAAAAACGAGGGGGAAGGAGAGGGGTTCCAAAAAACATGGAAAGAAAGGGTAACCAAAGCAATGAGTGCAAGGGATCTTAGAGATGGCCAATGGGATGATAGAAGGACGTGGAAGTTAGGCATCGGACAACGTCGAAAGACGTTCTAAAACCGATACATATATATAGATTACATACTATGTTTGGTCACTGTTGTTTCATGGCACCGAGACATGGACCCTGAAAGTTGATATAATCAATCGCCGAGAAGGGTTTAAGATGTGGTTGCATCTCATAAACAGATCCATCATCGCAGTCCGAATACCCTGGACTGCGATGCAGACTAACGAAGCTCTGTTAAATGGAGCAAATACTGTTCGTGAGTTACTGAAAACTATTAAAATAAGAAAAAATTGACTTAAGACCGTAAACAACTTACCAATGTAATTGTCAACGATAGGGGGACCTAATATGGCACCGAACGAAGCAGAAGACGAATAAAAAATTACGGGATGCCATCTTCTTTCTGTTCCTCTCTTATCGGAAATTGGATATCATCAGGGCTATTCAAACTTTGCCTACAGCTGTTCTAAACAATTAGATTGTGGTGCAACTAAAACCTCAAATTTCTCATCCAGGACATTCTTCATTTCAACTGTGCACAAATCTATTCGTGATCTTCCAATCTAGTACCATAACCTTCGTTTCTCTCCACGTAACTACTTTTTTGTCAATATGTTTTGCTATTACATCGTTCCAAGTCTGCCTAGATCTTCCTCTCTTCCTTTTTTCCTTGTACTTTAGTTATCCACATCTTTTTGACCGGTACTTCATTTTTTAGTCGCCGTAGATTATCCCACCAACTTAACGGTCTTTTTTTAATATACTCTTCCATTGACTTCATTTTTTATTCACCTCTTAGAAAATGTTTCTTTATCCAATCTCTTCTAGTTACTTCCTGTACCCTACATTAAATCCTTGGTACCTATCCCAATTTTGGCAATTTTATTCTTCTCTTCTTCAAGTTCCATCTTCTATCGAAGGTTGGAAATCATCATGGCAATGCGGACCCTGTTGACTGCCGCTCTAAATAGCTCTGCACTACTGCATTCGAACCATTCCCGTAAATTCTTAAGCCAGGATGTTCTTCGTCTTCCCACATTTCGCTTTCCTCGGATTTTGCCTTGCATATAATTGGTTGGATAGTTGTAATAATGAGTATTTTTGCTCTCTCATCACAAGTCCCAAGTACTCAAGTTTTCATCTTTTGATAGTTAGTATTATTTCCGGTTGATTTCCTATCTTTCTCGTTACTTACGCGTTCGACATTCTTTGAATCCATGATGTTCATAGGATTCTTCTGTAACACCAAAATTCAAAGGCGGCCAACTTATTCAAATGGACTTGTTTCAATGTCCACGCTTCCAAGCCATAAAGAAGAGTAGAGAACACGTAACATCGAAGCATCCTTAGGCGTAGTTCTAACCTTATATCCCGACAACAAAGAAACTTTTTAAGTTTAATGAATGATGCACGTGCTATTTCAATACGTGTCTTAATTTCTTTGGTTTGGTCTACATTTGATGTTATGCATGTTCCTAATTATTTGTAGTTGTCCACACTCTCAGTTACAGTATCTTTAATAGTTAATTGGATGTTTGCGTATGCTGATTTAGTTATGATCATGCATTTAGTTTTCTTTAAATTCATCTTCAGTCCGTACTCATGACAGCGTTCATTAAGGCGTTGCATTAAGTTTTGTAAATCATTGTTGTTATCAGTCATTATTACTCTATCGTCTGCAAAAAGTAAGTTGTTCAAAACTTCTCTACTGATAGATATACCTTCTATTGAATTTGAGAATTCTTTTTGAAATACCGCTTCACTGTAGACATTGAAAAGTAGTGGAGACAGCACGCAACCCTGACGGACTCCTCTTTGTATTTTGATATCTTGGGTGTCCTGGTTGTCAACTCTTACCTTGGCAGTTTGATTCCAATATATATTAGATATAATTTTCATACCACGACTTATTATCACGAATTTTATTAGCTTAAACCAAAAAACTTTTAACGCATTCATACTACTAGTTCTTATGTAAGGCAGATACCGCAGATATCTGAAAAAAGATAACAGGTGCAAAAAAATATTGTAAAATATATATCAAAAGTGCTAACAAGAGGAACCTCGAAGTACCATCTACCAGATGGACAAATAACAAAGAGAATAAGAGTCTAACCGGAAACTGAAAAGCAACTGCATATTATAGGGAATCTATAGGAAACGTTTCGGGAAGACCTACTCTGGTATTGGACACACGTGACTAACTCTTAAATTATGACCCGATGAAAAGCGCACTGCTCTAACTGAAATTTTAACATTTCTGCTTTTGAATAACCCTGAGCTATCATACATAATGTTCTGCTTCTGAATATTCTCCGCAACTTTTTGAAAAACTGGAGCAAATAATAAACAAAACGACTTAAACCATGTCCAGAACCTGCGAAATCCTGCTTTTGCGGATTTGTGACAACACTGCAGAAGATTAGTGTTCAGAAAATATCTGATCAGAACAAATACATGATTTTTAATTTACTTACCCAAATAGCCAAATACGTGAACTGGACAGATACAAGTAAATTAGTTTATTGGGATGATGCTTTAGGTTCATTGTATAACTATTAGCCACTAGTTGCAGAATAAGATCTGTAGGATCAAGCTCTGATGATCAAATAATAAAATGTAAACGCCGCGCTGTCTTTTGAAGTAAAATAATATGCTTAAGAATGCTCATTTAGAGAAGCTAAAATCCCAAAGAACATGCTAACTTTTAATAACACAACGACTTTCTTATTTTATTTTAAATTATTTAGCACAGGAATGATTACTGCAGAGCTCTCCTGGGTCAATACTTCGGTGTCCACGTGTCCAGCCTCGTTGCGATTGATTACCGATCTCCAATAAGGGAAAAGTTTAACATCAGTTTTTTTTTGGTTAATAAGGCGAATAGCAATAAAAAATGGTTTACAATATTTGACTTCACGCGCATGAATCACGTGATAAAAATTAGTACCTACATATAGATTTCGGATCATTAGCTCAGTTATAAATTTTAATAAAGTAGCTAGTAGGAGTAGGTGTAGGAGCGATCTAAACAAATGGCACACGACAACTTTAACCTGGAGACATTACAAACACAAAAGACCCAGAGGCAGACCTCCTATGAGATGGGCAGATGATCTGAAACGAACTGCCGGGAAAAATTGGCTACAAGTAGCGTACAACAAAAAAACAATGGAAAGGAAGACTTGAAGAGGCTTATGTCCAGATGTGGACGTGAATGGCTAGACGAAGAAAAAGAAGGAGTAGGTAGCTTCTTGATCAGATTACCAAAAGTATTTGCTGCAAAATACGGAAACTACTAGATTTATCTAGTAAACTAAGGCAAACAATCGTAATTTACTACTCGTTCTATTTTTTAGCGTTAAACAGACATTAATCGACAGTCGTGGTTGTGTGTAGGCTCGTTTTATTTTTTAAAACCGGACTAATAAGTGAATATATCTTTCGAGCGGCACATGTATGCGTGCCAGAGGTGCGACGATTGCTTTATTGCCATTGCCTCTTTTCTTAATGGAGTCCAGGTGTTCGATCGTATATAGGAATTACTAAGAGACGACACACACGAACTGTTTTTTTTTCTCCTTCTAAATTTCAGAGAATTTCTAGTTAGCAAGTGTTTATAAAGAATATATGTAGCTTCACAGCAAAATTAAAACAAAAATTACCAATAATTCCAAAACCTGTTAGAGATAGATTAAATTACTAATTAAAGACTTGCGCCTTTAAAGACTTGTTTACACGGGTAGAGTAATGATGCAAGTACTTGATAGAGTAGAGTAACTCTACCCGTAAAAACGCTCAGCACAGTAGAGTAGCAAGTAGAGTGTATAGTAGGTGGTAAAGTAGAGTGACTAGCAAAATGTGGCAAAGTAACTCTACTCTACTACCACCACCACCACCGCCAAAGTGTCCACTCGCCTGCGCACTCTACCCACGGAACGCGCTCAATTCTGGTAGAAGTGGTAGAGTAAAGTAGGTAATTGTGTTTTGTGTAAATAGTGAAAATGAAGTTCACCGAAGATGAAACTTTAAAACTTGTAGATCTGCATGGCGAATACCAGTGTTTATGGAATTTAGGTAGTGTACACTACAGAAATAAAAGTATGAGGATGAAATCGTCGAAAGACTGGCAAAGGGGGGCTTTGGAGTAAACGCGCTCAAGCAAAAAATTAAGAAGTTAAGGTGCACTTATAATCAAGAGTGTTTAAAAATACAAAAATAAAAAAAATGGGGTTCACTATACTAGCATCAGTACTATACTTGTACTCTCCTCGTGTGAACAGTATCAAGCCATTTTTGGTACATAGACGAAGCAACGAAGCATTAAACCTAGGAATTTTGTGCAGTAAGATGAATCGTCATTCAACTTTTCGCATTCGATTAGAGAGAGTGTCAGGCAACTTTGTGAACTTAATTCATCTAGGGCAAAAATTTTTGTGCATAAGAAAATGCATTTTAAAAGTGCATCTTGAAGAGGTGAAAATGAAAAATTTAGAACTCGGGCAATATTGATTGAAATGAGTTGAATTTTTATAATAGGGGGTTTTGGGGATCGCTGAGTACGAATTTCATATCGGCGATGGTCTCCAAGGTACCTGGTGCCCACGGTGGAACTCGTCGCTTAAAGTTTTACGTTATAATCATTAAAAAAAAGTCAATATCCATTACTCGGGGGGTTTTTGGGGTCGCCGGCCACGAATTTAGTGTTGGCGATGGTCTCCAAGATACCTGGTGCCCAGGAGGGAACTCGTCGCCAAGACAGATTCACACCCAAGAAAGTCAATAGAAAAATCACCATATACATCTTCTTGTTTGGTTGATCATACCGGCCCTCGACGGTAATCCATATTATATTATATTATACTAATTACCACCATTATACTAATTATACCATTATATTATACTAATACATCGCTAAAGAATTCTAAAAACCACTGTTTTTTATATAAAAGCAGACTAGAAATCTAAAAATTAAAATAATACCGCAGAAAACACAAAAAATCGCTGATATAACTTAATTACCCTTGAAATGGCAATTATGTCAAAATTTCATAAATGTCATTAGTGTCAAAATTTAACGACAACTGCTTTAAAAGCGACAAAATTTTAAAATAATTTTTAAATAGGTAATTTTTTAGGATATAATATAAAAGTGTTTTAAGAAAAATTATTAATGAAAAATATATTTAGCGACCCCCAAAACACCGAAGTAATGGATATTGACTGATTTTGAATGAATATAACATAAAACTGCAGGCGAAGAGTTCCACCCTAGGCACCAGGTACTTTGGAGACCATCGCCGACATGAAATTCGTACTCAGAGACCCCAAAAACCCCGAGTAATGGTTATTGACTGGTTATAACATAAAACTCCAGGCGACGAGTTTCACCCTGGGCACCAGGTAACTTAGAGACGACTTAATTCAATTATGACGAGTTGCACCCTGGTAACCAGGTACCTTGGAGACCACCGCCAACATTAAATTGTGTTTAGCGACTCAGAAAACCCCCCGAGTAATGGTTATTGACTGATTTTGAATGGTTATAAAATAAAACCATAGGCAACGAGTTCCAACCCTTGGCACTAGGTACTTTGAGCACCATCGCCGACATGAAATTCGTACTCAGTGACCCTCAAAACCACCAGGGTAATAGTTTTTGACTAATTTTGAATAATTGTAACTAAAAACTCCTGGCGACGAGTTCCACTTTAGGCACCAGGTATCTTGGAGACCACCGCCGACATTAAATTCGTGGTCAGCGACCCAAACACCGCCGTGTAATGGATATTGACTGATTTTTAATTATTATAACATAAAACTCCAGGCGACGAGTTCCACACTGGGCACCAGGTACCTTGGAGACCATCGCCGACATTAAATTCGTACTCAGTGACCCCCAGAACCCCCAGGGTAATAGTTTTTGGCTGATTTTGGATAATTATAACTAAAAACTCTACGCGACGAGTTCCACCCTGGGCACCAGGTATCTTGGATGCCATCGTCAACATTAAATTCGTGGCCGGCGACCCCAAAACCCCCCGATTAATGGATATTGACTGATTTTTAATGATTATAACATAAAACTCTAGGCGATGAGTTCCACCGTGAGCACCAGGTACCTTGGAGACCATCGCCGGTATGAAATTAGTGCTCAGCGATCCCCAAAACCCCCGAGTATAAAAATTCAACTAATTTCCGTCAATATCTCCCAAGTTCTAAATTTTTCATTTTCACCTCTTCGAGATGCACTTTTAAAATGCATTTTCTTATGCACAAAAATTTTTGCCCTAGATGAATTTAGTTCACAAAGTTGCCTGACACTCTCTCTAATCGAATGCAAAAAGTTTCATGACGATTCATCTTACTGCACAAAATTCCAAGGTTTTGGGCTTTTTAGTGCTTCGTTGCTGCGTCTAACAGTCTCGAGTAGAGTCTACTCTCCTCAAAACTCTACCCTTGTAAACAAGTCTTATGAGAGACAGTAGTTTAGTAGTAAACTGACTAGAGGAAGAAATAAATAAAAGGCTAGAAAATCCAGTCAACCAGAAAGTAGAAGAAGAATGGCAGACCATACAGCTATGTCGGAAGAATCGGAAAAGATCATATAAAGAGACCCCAAGACTGGTTCGGTGAAGAATGTAGGACTATTTTGGCAAGAACCTTACAAAGACAAGCAAAAGTACAAAGAGACAGAGAAAATACCCAAAATACGATCGGAAACTATGCGGCTAGAAGGAGAGAAGTTAAAAGAATTTGCAGAACGAAGAAATGAAAACTGCTAGAAAAGTAATTGAAAAACATAAAAGTTTTTTTTACTTGGAAAATTATATTGTAACGTTATAACCGACACATCTTTGTTAATATTTATTTTCAAATAATTATTTTATTCTATTTTCTTTAGTAATTTATTAATTTCTTTTATTGTTTTTACTGGTTCTCTTAAAAATTAGTTGGCGCCCTGACTCGTTTTTTTTGGTAGGCAACTCTCTGTCCATTTATAATAGAAACATCTTATTCTATCATCACATTTATGTTCTATGCTTCGCTGTCATTTCGATGACAGTGACCACCTCATCCCCGTCACTAACGTTAACAGTAGGTATATGGAGGTAGTAGAATTACTTTGTTTAAAGAGATGTAGCTGATAATAATTCATTTATTTCGATTACGATCTTTTGGGGTGAGTAGTTTATACTATGTTATTGTTCGTCCGCTATAACTTTTCCTATGCGTCACGATTCATTTTCAAACAAATTAAGTCAAAACATAAAGTGAAACGAACGTCGATGTGTATATACATTTTGTATACTGTATACTATATACTACACTACACACATCGGCGTACGTTTCACTTTATGTTTTGACTTAATTTGTTTCAAAATGAATCGTAATCGTGACGCTTGGGAAAAGTTATAGCGGACGAACAATACTATATTCATAGTCAAGCTTACATTCATAGCTTTTTTAACCATTTTTTCATATTTAACCTCGACTCTCCAAACCACGTGTTAATTCTGATATTTTCTTCACTTATATGCATGTAGAAATCATACAAAATTTTAACTATTACATAATTTTACTAATAATTCCATTTAATGTATTCCTTGTCACATGCTAGTTTTTGGTTATCTTTTGAAGAATGGCAAAGAAACCTTTCACTGCTTCTTGATGTCTCTAATACACATTACGTATTCTAGTTTTTGGAACAAGTAACTAAAGGAACATTTCTCCCTTCGGGACCATGAAGCCTCCATCACCGGCGATGCCACTACAAGTCAGCAACACCCACCATCTGCAGTTGCAGCAGCTAAGCAACATACACCATCCACAGTTGAAACACTAGACCTGGTTGACCATCACCATAGGACCCCAGGTCGACAAATCAAGAGGTGTACCATCCAACATCAAGAAGCTACCGCCAAACACCATAGTATAATCCAAATTGTTAGCTTTCAGCCAGATTTTGAATATACACTCACCGGCACAAAATTCCGTCACCCAAAATTTTTGATTAAGTTTGACAATTTATAACTTTATTATTTCTCCTCCGATTTTCAAGATTCTTGCACCAGTTTGTAGGTAATACATGTATTGATATCGTTCGATATTATTCCGGCAACAAAAATATTTTTGCTTGCATGGCATTATACAGGGGTGAATGGAAGCGTTGTATTTTCTCCTAACTTTAAAAAATTCTGTGGAAAAATGGAAGAGCTGATTTTGTTTCATAGCCCTGTCATATTACACTAATTGACTCATAAAATAGAGGTTGGATTGATAAGATTAGAATGGTCCGCATGCAGCCCAGATCTCAATCCTATTGAGCATTTATGGGATGAATTTAAAAAAAGCTATCATCCTAAGCCTCCAGAAATTTTGGAACAGTTATGGCCCTGGTAGAGGAATATTGGGCTATTCTCCAGGCAAGGATAACATGTCTTTATTCGATGCCAAACAGATTGCGAGCAGTCGTTGATGCAAGAGGTGGACATACCCGCTATTGAATTGTTTTGTTTTGTTGTTAATTTTGTTTTGTTAATTTTAGTGCGTTTGATATTTTTAATTAAATAAACCTTCAAAGCAGCGTTTTTATTGACAGCTCTTACAAGAAAAGAGATATTCAGATAATTCAAAAAAAAAACCTTAGTCATACCTCCAGGATAATACAAAAGGAGTATGAAATAAAATCAGCTCTCCAATTTTTCCACAGAATTTTTTCAAGTTAGGAGAAAATACAACGCTTCCATTTACCCCCGTATAATGCCATCTAAGCAAAAAATTTTTGTAACCGGAATAATAACAAACGACATCAATACATGTACCTATACAAACTGATGCAAGAATCTTGAAAATCGGAGTACAAATAAGAAAGTTATAGATTGTCAAACTTAATCAAAAATTTTTGGTGGCTGAATTTTGTGTCGGTGAGTGTATATCATTGAATAATATATTTTCATATTTAATACACCATATTTTTATACACTCACCGGCAGAGAAAACGGGCACCCCAAAAAATGGGTCATTTTTAATGTCTTGTATTTCCTAAACCTGATGTCCGATTTAAGTAATTTTTTTAATAATGTTATAGCCTTATTCTTTATCAATATCGCTGTAATAATATTGTTGCTAGACAGGTACATTGTCATTGTATACAGGGTGTACGAATCAAACTGTGTTTTTTTCTCAAACTTTGGAACACCCTGTGGAATGTTCTAGCTTTTATAAAATACTAAAATTAAAACCCAACTATAGCCACAAATTTTCTTAACATTCTGTTTTTTTATTCATTCGCTTATGTTGGATAATAAAAAAGTTAGGCACTTTAACAACTACCCCTGTTTTTCGTCAATACAGGGTGTTTTTCAATAAATACGGCAAGCTTTAAGGGGTAATTCTGCATGATAAAATAATGACAGTTTTCTTTATAAACTTATGCCCGCAAATACTTCGTTTCTGAGATAGGGGGTGTTGAAATTGTTCTTACAAACTGACGATTTATTTATTACTCTAAAACGGTTTGTGATATGCAAATGAAATTTGGTAGATTTTAAGAGCTAGTTATTGCGCATTTTTTGGCATACAATTGAGAATTTTATATTCACCATTGGCGTGCATACGGGATATATCTAAAATATTTATACCCGTATGCACGCCAATGGTGAATATAAAATTCTTAATTGTACGCCAAAAAATGCGCAATAACTACCTCTTAAAATCTACCAAATTTCATTTGCATATCACAAACCGTTTTAGAGAAATAAATAAATCGTCAGTTTGTAAGAAAAATTTCAACACCCCCTATCTCGGAAACGAAGCATTTGCGGGCATACGTTTATAAAGCAAACTGTCATTATTTTATCATGCAGAATTACCCCTTAAAGTTTGCCGTACTTATTTAAAAACACCCTGTACTAACGAAAAACAGGGGTAGTTGTTAAAGTGCTTAACTTTTTTATTATCCAACATAAGCGAATGAATCAAAAAACAGAATGTTAAGAAAACCTGAGGCTATAGTTTGGTTATAATTTCAGTATTTTATAAAAGCTAGAACATTCCACAGGGTGTTCCAAAGTTTGAGAAAAAAACACAGTTTGATTCGTACACCCTGTATACAATGACAATGTACCTGTCTAGCAACAATATTATTACAGCGATATTGATAAAGAATAAGGCTATAACATATTAAAAAATTACTTAAATCGGACAACAGGTTTAGGAAATACAAGACATTAAAAATGACCCATTTTTTGGGGTGCCCGTTTTCTCTGCCGGTGAGTGTATATCTCTAATGAAAAACAAACAGTATTAGTTAATTTATTATTTTATTTGCCTCCATCTAAATCTTCATCGTTCATAGTTTTGATATTAAGACAATACGTAACTCACAACCTGAGAGTATTTCAATCTTCTGTGGTTTATCCTTACAATATTTCTCACAGTTCCTTGAGAAGTATTTGAATTTTAAGCAATGTTATGTCCAGAAAGTCCTTTGTTATGGGCCGAAACAATGGAATTTCGTAAATCATAAACACTTTCCGCAAACCATTTTGAAAGTTGAGTAAATTTTGATGAATTAAATCACTCAACTTACATTTCTTCAACGCACTTACAAATCATTTCAACATATTCTATTGGATAAATAAATATCTATCACTCATTGGGTGATGGTGCAATTTTTCTTTTTATTTAATTTATAATTATTGTTAATAAAATTATAGTTAATAAAAATAATAGATATTGTTGATTAACTCGCAAAACCACATAGCATCAAATGAGTTTAATGGTATCCATTTAATTTATAATAGGTAGTTAAATTCTAATTCAGAAAAATAAAATTATGTTGCATATCGGTTTTGGTCCAATTCATATCCGATTTGACTTGTATTTATTAACATATTGATCCTCTTAAAACTGTTGTTGAACATCCAAGATAGAGAAACCCGGTCTTCTTGTATATTACGTAATGGATTACCGTTATTAGACATTGGCTTTTTTTTCTATCAAAATGCTCAGGTTACTCATTGCACGACCATAGACTATAACTTATGTATTATGCATAATTTCGTAATGCACCTCACTTGCCACGATAATAATCTGCGATGTGATTTAAATTCTGCGATTCAATATTGATGTCTCATCTCGAAGATCTAGCTGATACCGCTGCACGAGAGCTACATGTAAATTGGTGTTTCATCGATTGAGCGGCTTTTTTATTTGCTTATTTATTCATATATGTATAAGTTATGCTAAAAATTATTAGGTGCACCTTACGTCTTTTAAATATTTAATATGGTAAAATGACCATATGGGCAATAAAAATTATATAGAAATTCCCAGTAAGCGCTTGGCCTTCCTTTAGTTTCTAGACATAATTCTAGTTAAATGACCAATTGATTTTGAAACATTTGCAGTTTTCTCTAGATTGTTAAAATCAATTATTTATATTAAATAGTTTTTATAGACGAAACTGGTATATAGTATGGTATAGTTAGACCCAAACCCAGACATCCAAAGTGAAAGTTATCCTCCAAAACCAAATTGTTCTATATGGTCCACATAATGTCCAGAAAAAAGTCACACCATTTTGAGCGTCGGGTTTGGGGGGAGAGGGGGGAGAAATCTGTAAATTCGTAGTTTTTTACGTTTTTCGTCAATATTTCTAAAACTAAGCGGTTTAGCATGAACAACCCTCTACACAAAATTGTTCTACATTAAATTTGAAATAAAAAAGGCCTATGCATATTATACATAACCCTTCTAAAATGAACGGTTCCAAAGTTACGGAGGTAGTATAGTATAATCGGTCCAAAAAAAGGCCTAACCCAGACATCCAAAGTAAAAGTTTTCCTTTAACACCAAATTGTTCTATATGGTCCACATATTGTTCAGTAAAAAGTTACACCATTTTGAGCGTCCGGTTTAGGGGGGGGGGGGAGATGGGGGAGAAGTCGGTAAATTAGTAGATTTTTACGTTTTTCGTCAATATTTCTAAAACTATGCTTTAGCGTAAGGAATGTTCTATAGAAAAATGTTCTACATAAAATTTAAAACAAAAAAGGTTTATACATAATTGTTATAAAATCAACGGTTCCAGAGTTACGGAGGGTGAAAAGTGGAGGTTTTGGATACTTTTTATATTTACCGATTTTCCCCCCTTTCCCCCCCCAAACCCGACGCTCAAAATGGTGTGACTTTTTTCTGAACATTATGTGGACCATATAGAACAATTTGGTGTTAAAGAATATCTTTCACTTTGGATGTCTGGGTTTTTGGTATAGTTATATCATAAATATTGCCCAAAAAATATAAAAAGTATCGAAAACCTCGACGTTTCACCCTCCGTAACTCTGGAACCGTTGATTTTATAACAATTACGTATAGAACATTTTTTGTTTTAAATATCATGTAGAACATTTTTGTATATAACATTGTTTACGCTAAAGCATAGTTTTAGAAATATTGACGAAAAACTTTAAAAAACTACTAATTTACCGGCTTCTCTCCCATCTCCCTCCCAAACCGCACGCTCAAAATGGTGTAACTCTTTACTGAACAATATGTGGACCATATAGAACATTTTGGTGTTGGAGGAAAACTTTTAGTTTGGATGTTTGGGTTAGGCCTTTTTTTGGACCAGGTATACTATACTACCTCCGTAACTTTGGAACCATTCATTTTAGAAAGATTATGCATAGGGCCTTTTTTACTTCAAATTTAATGTAGAACAATTTTGTATAGAAGGTTGTTCATGCTAAACCGCATAGTTTTAGAAATATTTACGAAAAACTTAAAAAACTACGAATTTACCGATTTCTCCCCCCTCTCCCCCCCAAACCCGGCGCTCAAAATGGTGTGACTTTTTTTTGGACATTGTGTGGACCATATAGAAAAATTGGGTGTTGAAGGATAACTTTCACTTTGGATGTCTGGGTTATGCCATCTTTTGGATCAACTATACTATACTAATAGGAATAGGTATTAATAAATAGACTCACAGTTACTGCAGAATGTTTGCCTGTTTGCATCATGTGGTCTTCACAGTGGAAATAATGTAGATAAATAAAAGTCAAGCTGAAAAGAACACAAAAAATGAGAATTAAAAGTATCATTGTAAGAAGTGTATCACATGAACCTAGAGCACGCCGTCTTGTTAATTTTTGATATCTTCTTCTTCCCGTAATATTGGTGAACGGGTACCTCTGCATTCTGTATCTATAATCTCCAATGAAAGTTCTCCATCATCATCAGATAGTTGTTGGATATAAATTAGTCCATTGAAGCAATCTCGAATCCTGAATCTAGTCGAATCCTGAAGGTATCTTATGTCAACCACGTTACTAATCAGGGTATTTTGCTGATAATTTAAAAAGAAAAAGAGCTGTTAGCCACAATAAAAGCAGCCAAAATAGAATGCCTCGGTCTTAGAATATAAAATAAACAGGAAGGAGTCTGTCATATATCAACACCTTAAATTTCTAGCGGAATCGGCCATCTTGAACGTCTGTGGATGACTCATAAGTTTTTGTCAACGATATAGAAGGTGTTGGATCAGCTGTGTGCATAGGCGTACCATCTGGTAAAGCTCCTGTATATCCAATCAATTAACTGAAGTTATTAGTATAATAAAATATTATTTACCTGACTTTTCAACAAAATATTATATTAATACGTATTTTCTCTTGATCTATAGCTGTTTGTTTAACATCAAAGATGTAATAAAATCGTTAAGAATTTCTTTTCTTCCCTCTTTCAAAGGTACGTCACCGCAGATAGAAAGCAAATCTGACAGCTGATCGCCATTTGCAACCTCCTTCCTGGCTCGAAGTCATTTCGCATTGTACTCTTTCCTGGTTTATTTTATATTCTAAGACCTCGGCCACATAATGAGGAACAGCGAAAATATGAACTGCTGCAACTAATCTTAGAAGAAAAAGTGGAAGGAAAACGAGGGCCAGGAGGGCGAAGGATTTCCTGGTTGAAGAATCTATGTAAGTGGTTCAACACAACAACCACAAATCTTTCGAGAGCAGCAGTGTGCAAAGTACAGATTACCATGATGGTCGCCAACATCTGAAACGGATAGGCACTACAAGAAGAAGAAGCAATCTCTCCAAATTTTTAAGAATATTCGTTCTAGTGCTATTTCTATTTAGAATATGTCTTATATTTGATTTTTTTTTCATACTTTTTAATACTATCATACTTTTTATCAACATCCGTTGTTTCCTTACATCTGGTAGAAGGCCTACTTTCATTTGTCAATTGAATTTTCTTTCTGTTGTTCCCTGAATTTATTCGGCAGTCCCATTCTGTAACTTTAGTGATATTAAAAAATAATTTAGAAACCTACAATCCGAATAAACCACGCAGGCTTTCCACATAATCCAATTCTTAATTGGTTAATTATTACTTGGTATCTTCTATTTAGTGGATTATTCAAGATGGCCATCACGTGTGGAGAGATTTCGTTTAGTTTGAATCCCGTATCTTTCCAGTAGTTTTGCCATATATTCATACAGTAGGATTTAATTAGGTTTTTCTTCTTTTTCTTCATGTGCCATCTCCGCTACTGAGGTTCGCAATCATCATAGCTATTTTAATTTTTGAGGCAGTAGCTCTAAATAGTTGTTTTGAGCTGCATCCAAACCATTCTCTCAGGTTCTTCAGCCATGAAATTCGTCTTCTTCCGATGCTTCTTCTGCCATCTATCTTTCCTTGCATTATGAGTCGCAGGATGCCATACTTCTCGCCCCGCATCACATGTCCGAGATACTGTAGCTTTCTTTATTTAATTGTAAGTTCAACTTCCTTCTTTTTACCTATTCTTTTCAGTACTTAATTGTTCGTAACTCTATCTACCCAGGAAACATTCATAATTCTTCTATAAGTCCACATTTCAAAGACGTTAAGTCGTCTCATGTCTCTACATTTAACGTCCATGATTCCACTCCATAGTATAGTACACTGTATACGTTACATTTTGTTAGGCGTACTTTAAGAGCTAATGTTAAATATTTGCTACATAGGACCTTTTTCATTCTCATAAAATTAGAACGTGCTCTTTCGATTCTGAGTGATTTCTGCAGTGTAGTCATTATTTTCTGTTATAAGTGTTCCTAGGTAAGTGTACTTTTTATTCTTTCGATCTGCTGGCCCTCTACTATCAAGATTTCGTTAGTATTATGATTGTATTTACTAATTTTCATAAACTTTGTCTTTTTGTTATTGAGAGAGAGTCCGTACTCCCTACTACACCTTACTATTTTACTCATGAGTATTTGCAGGTCTTGTAAACTATCGGTTATTATTACTGTATCTGAATCTGAATTGGTAACTAAGCCTCCATTTACTCTTATGCCGACTGTTTTATCTTCCAGAATTTCTCGCATTACATCTTCAGAATAAGCGTTAAATAATAGAGGTGATAGTATGCAGCCTTGCCTGACTCCTCTCTTTATTTCCATTTCTTCAGATGTTTCTTTTTCAATTCTGACTATTGCTCGCTGATTGTAATAGAGGTGTGTTATTAGTCTTAAATCTATTTCATCTAGGTTTTTAGTTTTTAGAATTTCAATGAGTCGATCATGTTTTACTTTATCAAATGCTTTATTGTAGTCTATAAAACAGATGTAAAGAGGACGGTTAACACCCAAGCATCTCTGTGTCAGCATCTCTGTGTCAGCATCCAAGCATCTCTGTGAATAAAGCCTCTCTGGTACCCATACCAATGCGGAACCCATATTGAGTGTCACTAATATCCAGTTTAGAGTGTATTCTGGCGTGGATAATTTTCAGCAGAATTTTCAAGGTATGTGACATTAAGCTTATGGTTCGGTAGTCACTGCATTCTTTGGCATTCACTTTCTTTGGCAAACAGACAAATGCTGATGTCAACATTTCTCTAGGGATGATTCCCGTAAAATAGATAGCGTTAAACAGTTCTACTATTATGTCTAGGTTTTTCTCGTTGACCAACTTTATCAGCTCGCTAGATAATTCATCTGGACCAGCAGATTTATTGGTTTTCAGAGTTTATTGCCTGACTAACCTCTGATTTGATTATTTCTGGGCCTACATCTCCGGTTTGGCTATCTAAGGATGTACTAGCTTCTCTCTGGTCATGAAATAGTTCCTCGATGTACTCTTTTCATCGTCGTAGTTTTCGTTCTGTCTCCATTATAATATTTACATTTTTGTTCTATTTCTTATTCCGGCTAGTTCTTTGACTTTTTTATGTAGGTTGAAACTGTCATATCTGTTTTGCAGTTCTCCTATTTCTTTACATTTTTCAGAGAAGTAGGTTTCTTTAGCCCTAATTTTTCTTCTTATTTGGTATTGAAGCTGTTTATAGCTGGTCTTATTGACTGTTTTGTTTTTTCTTCTTTCATTCATGAACTCTAGAATTTCCTCCGTCATCCATTCTTCTTTCTTACATTTGGTTGTTGTAAGTACTTTCTTACTTGGCTCTAATATAGAGGTTTTGAAGAATTGCCACTACTGTTCTACGTTGCAATTATTACCTGGGTTTCTGTCTAGATTTGTGTTGATTTCGTGTTTCATATTTTCTTTTGTTTCTTCTGACTTTAGTTTCTGTATGTTAAGTTTATTGTTGTTGTGGCTTTTTTGAATCTTTTTTAGTTGAAGTTGAAACCTAGCAATAAGAAGACTGAGATCGGAAGATACGTCCGCTCCTGGATATGCTTTTACTGTCTGAATTGAGTTTCGATATCTGTGCTTTATTAAGATTTAGTAAATTTGATTTCTGACGATTTTATTTAAAGGCGTCGCTTAAATATATGTACACTTGAAAAATGTATATGAAAATGTACACTTACTTATAGAGATCGACTTACCGAATCCATATCAAAGTAGGATTTTATTCGTTCTATAAGGCCAATTTTTAGTTATACAGTCGAACGAGCTTATTAGAATACCTGTTAAAGGAATATCCCGGTTTAAGGAATAGAAATTTGAGGACCCGAAACGTTTCTAGTAGCCACGAATGATCGGTTATTAGAATATCCCGGTTTTAGGAATATTTTTGCTTTGCACGAAGTTGCACTATTCCAATAAGCGGGTTTGACTGTATCATGTAATCATATATAGGTAAATCATGTAATTTTAAATTAATTGTAAGATTGATCTTATTTTTACTAAAAATAACGAGTTTAGTTTTTTAATTGTAATGTGATACTCTAACCAACTGAGCTAACGAGCCTAAGAAAAATGTAACAGTATTTCATCCCGTTTTGGTTAGATCCTAAAAACTTGTTTACACCTTCCCAATTGTCTTAATTATAGAGTCACATTACCATATTAATGATATACACATACATATCACGAACGCCAATGGTAGCAATGCATTAAAGTAAGCAAGAAAAAAGCATTTTTTTCCAATAACAAAACTTCACGTAGAACGCAACGTGAAGTACCGTTTTTGCTCGACTAGAAAAATTTATCGATTTCGCGACCGACGAGCAATTCACTCGGTATCGATCGATCGAATATATTCTCTTCTTCTTCTTCTTAGTCGACGGCCTTTGAATAAATCTCCGAGAGACATGATCGCGCCTTACTATCTCCCTTTTAATGCCGCCATGTATCACATATCTCTCGCCATCATCTTCCACTTACGATCATCGCTCTTTTAACTTCTTTCTGTATACTTCTTTTTAACTTTCGAAAAAATATAGGAAATGATTCGTGTCGATACATTCACGTTAGTCCGATCAAATTCGATACTGTAGCTAAAATATTGTACATTGTACTGGTTCCTAAAAAACTGATACGACTCTTAAAGCGTATTTTGTAGAAAATTGAGCAGTGTATTTTGAAGGATAAATACTTATTATTTACATATAGTCTGGGCTGATTATCGGAGAATAGGCCATTTTTGGGAAAAGTTATTTACCAGCAATTTTATTGCTGGAATCGAATTATAAGATCCTATATATTAAAATATAGGTATGCAAACTCCTCAGATAGTGTGCTACTTTTTTTATAAACAAAATGGCGCCCGAAAATCGTGTTTTTTTCAATTATTGCTCTAGAACTCCGAAGATTTTAACTTTACAACAAAAACACTCAAATAAAAATTCACCGTGATTAAATTCTGCATAAAGACGTGTTTTTCCCGATCTGCTCCGACGAAAATTTTCCTCGGAAAATGCTGGTTTTCCCAACAAAATCTTTAATTTTCAAACAAAGTTTTAGATAAGTAATTATTTACCAATAATTAAATAATTTGGTGACTTAAAAGCCTTCTTGGTTTAGATTATAGTTCCAGAAGCTGGTGACAATTAAACGAATATTTTAGCAACAATTCAATTGTTAATTAATAATTTACGGTCGCAATAATAACCAAAATAATTATGATGCACTGATCAAACTTTGAAAACTTATAAAGATGAGATGCCTATTTAACATTTTGTCGACAAAATATAAATTTTTTATTTTTTTGCATAATCTTTAAATGTTTAAAAAAATAGTTATAAACAAATTAACGTTTCTCAGAAAGTTTTTATTATATTATAATTTTCAAAAATAGCTAAAATGCGCATTTCAAATATCTTGAAAATGAATGCTCTAAACAGCAAAATAAACATACGATTACTACGGTGTTAATAATTTTTTTTAATTCTTTCAAAGCGTAGAAGTGAGTTTAAAGTACAAGCTAATTATTTATAAAACAATATCGATTATCAGCTTAATGGTTATATTTTAATTAAAGATTATAAATATATTTTTTTGTAATTTACACGCGCGAAAGTAGAATAATTACAGTACAGTATACCGTAGCTACCCGCCCACATACACAACTCGCGCGAGTTTAAGCGTGTCAGTCGCTTCGAGTGAACATTTTATCTCCGGCTCTGTATCAAGCCTACTTTCGCGCTAAAAATTACAAAAAAAAGTATATTTAATCTTTGATTAAAATATAACCATTGCACTAATTTTTGACATTCTTTGTGAGTAATTAGATTGTACCATAGACTCACTTTTAAGCTTTGAAACAATTAAAACAAATTATAAACAATGGAGATATCGTATATTTATTTTGCTGTTTCCTAACTTTTTTGCAAATGGTTGGAAAAATTTTTTAAAGCATTCATTTTCAAGACCTATGAAATACGCATTTTAAGTATGTATTTTTTAAAATTAGAATATAATAAACAATTTCTAAGAAATGTTAATTTGTTTATAACAATTCTTTTTAAACATTTAAAGATTATGCAAAAAAATTAAAAATTTATATTTTGTCGACAAAATATTAAATAGGCATCACACCTTTATAATCTTTCTAAGTTTGATCAATGTCTAATGATTATTTTGGTTGTTATTGTGACTGTAAATTGTTAATTAACAATTGAATTGTTGCTAAAATATTCGTTTCGTTTTAACCGGCTTCTGAATTTATAATCTATACCAAGAAAGCTTTTATTTCACCAAGCTATATAATTATTGATAAATAATTACGGGCCCAAAAAATTTATTTGAAAATTCGAGATTTTGTTGGAAAAACCCACTTTTGGTGTAAAGTTAAAATCTTCGGAGTTATAGAGCAATAATTGAAAAAAATACGATTTGTCGGCGCCATTTTCTTTATAAAAAAAGTAGCACACTATCTGTGGACTTTGCATACCTATATTAATAATATATAGGATCTTATAATTCGATTAAAGCAATAAAATTGCTGGTAAATAACCTTTCTTTGTACTTTACTAATTAGACCAACGTATTATAACTATTTTTTTTCTTCAAAATTTAAAGATTATGCAAAAAAAAGAAAAATTTATATTTTGTCGATAAAATATTAAACAAGCATCTCATCTTTATAATCTTTATAAGTTTGATCAATGTATCATGATTATTTTGGTTATTATTGCGATCGTAAATTGTTAATTAACAATTGAATTGTTGCTAAAATATTCGTTTAATTTTCACCAGCTTCTGGACCCCCTCACTGACTGGTCGCTTGCTGAGCATGGCAATTTCTATCTTTCGCTCCTACAGCTTCTGCGCTAAAACCACCTTATAACCCAATCCACTAGCAATTCTGCTTCTCCACACACTTTCGACGCAATCTCCCACACTCCTGAAAAGGAGGATCCTTCACCCTGAAGAGGCTTAAGCCTAAACGGGGTATAAACGACGAGTTTTCACTTCACCAGCTTCTGGAATTACAATATATACCAAGAAATCTTTGATGTCACTAAGTTATTTAATTATTGATTAATAATTACTTACCTAAAACTTTATTTGAAAATTATAGTTTTTGTTAGGAAAACCCGCATTTTCTGAGGAAAATTTTCGTCGGAGCAAATCGTTAAAAACATATATCTATGCAGAATTTAATTGCGGTGAATTTTTATTTGGGTGTTTTTGTTGTAAAGTTAAAATCTTCGGAGTTATAGAGCAATAATTGAAAAAAATACGATTTGTCGGCGCCATTTTGTTTATAAAAAAAGTAGCACACTATCTGCGGACTTTGCATACCTATATTATTAATATATAGGATCTTATAATTCGATTCCAGCAATAAAATTGCTGGTAAATAACTTTTCCATGAATTTTGCTAAATAGCCCAGAGTAATACTGTAACTGTCAAATCTTAAAATTTGTCAGATAACTTATTCTGTTCAACCTCAAAAAATGGCTCCACATTCTAGCAAAGAACTAATAGACGGAGAGCAAGAGCCGAAAAATCATCGTCATAAGTGATATGGAGTTTTTCCTGTGAAATGTGTCTATTGTATATTGACAATCATGAACCCTTTCAGGCTGACACCTCAGTGGATACAGGAAGTAGCAATAAGGGATGAAATGGGAAAGTTAGTGCAGTCATTAACGGTTTTACCTCCTATTTTGTTAAACCTCCATCGATTTGCATGAAAATTGGTGACTAGTTAGAGCATACCTCAAGACACAAAACTGATTTGGTGCCACTTGCACTTTTACCCTGGTGGTGAATACCACCCCTTCCCGCGGGTGAAAACTATTTTAATAAAAATAACCCCACAAATCGATAGAGGGACAAATTTTAAGTAAAATTTGTTATATCATGTTATTAAAATAAATCAATACTTTTTGAGTTATTAAAGATCAAAGATTTGTCTATTTAAGAGCATAATATGCGTGAAGTTATGGATGATAAAAATAACATGTTAATTAATTGTATGTTAGTAAAATATTATTTTTATATTATTTCGATATTTAATTGATTTTTTTTTCATTATAAACTGAATATGTCCAGAAAGTGGGGGTGTCCAATAATGGGTACATTTGACATATTCGAATACACTTTTGCTAAAATAATATCGAAATAATATAAAAATAATATTTTAGTAACATACAATTAATTAATATGTTCTTTTTATCATCCGTAACTTCACACGTGTGCTCTTAAACAGACAAGTCTTTGATCTTTAATAACTCAAAAAGTATTGATTTATTTTAATAACATAATATAACAAATTTTACTTATAATTTGTCCCTCTATCGATTTGTGGGGTTATTTTTAATAAAATCGTTTTCACCCCCGAGAAGGGGTGGTATCCACCCCCAGGGTAAAAGTGCAAGTTGGCACCAAATCATTTTTATTTCCTGAGGTATGTTCGAGGTAATTATTAAAAAATAATTATGCAATGGGTACCACCAAACCGCAGAAAGAGAGGAAGACCCAAGAAATTTGGAGAGAGGGAGTAACGAAGGCGATGAGCGCAAGAGATCTTAGAGAGGGCCAATGGGATGATAGGAGTGTCATGGAAATTAGGCATCGGACAACGTCGCAAGACGTTTTAAAACCGATTGATATATGTTCGAGGTAACTAGTCACCAATTTTCATGCAAATCGATGGAGGTTTAACAAAATAGGAGATGAAAACCTTTAAAGACTAAACTAACTTTCCCCTTTCATCCATTATTGCTACTTCCAATATCCACTGATGTGTCAGCCTGAAAGGGGTCATAATTATCAATATACAATAGACACATTTCACATGCCAAACTCCATATTACTTATGACGATGATTTTTCGGCTCAAGCTCTTAGACTATAAAAGCAAGAATTGTAACAAAATTAGAAGATGGTTGTTCAATATCTGCCGTAGCGAACCATTTTAACGTAGACAGAACAACAGTTTTTAATATTAATAAAAGGTGGAGAGAACAAGAAACTCTCCTTTTGAATATGCGAAAACTGCAAGAATTATGTCACAGTTTCCGGGAAAAAAGACAACAACTTGGCGCAGAATTAAATCTTTGCGTCTTAGGTACCGAACTGCGGCAAAAAACAGGCTCTTACACCACAACAGAAGCAATCAAGACGTATATTTGCTTTAAACCATCAGCTACAAAATCAAGATTTTTGGACAGCTCTTATATACACGTCTATTACGCCAGATCATCCATTTCATAAGTCCATATTTGGAATAGTTTCATATTTTTTTGCTAATTTTTTGCTAATTTATTACCACAAAAACAAATTTTTTGCTCCACCCCTAACCGAGAAACAATGGTTGATGTAGCGTAATATTACGTCACATCAACGATAGCCATATCTCGCGAACCTAAAGAGCTAGAAAATCGTACTACGCGGCATATTTTTTTGCTAATTTATTGCTGTCGATCTGCATATGCAACATACCCCAACACCACCCCTGCTTCCCTTACAGCTAAACAACACCCCCAAAAAACAACGAAAAATCTTGAAAAATGATTTTTGTGATATAGTTGACGGTTGATATTTAATTGCTAATTTTTTGCTGTCATTAGCCGCAAAAAACAATTTTTTTGCTCCACCCCTAACTGACAAACAATGGTTGATGTAGCTTAATATTATGTCACATCATCGATAGCCATATCTCGCGAACCTAAAGAGCTAGAAAATCGTACGACGCGGCATATTTTTTTGCTAATTTATTGCTGTCGATCTGAATATGCAACATACACCAAAACCACCCCTGCTTCCCTTACAGCTAAACAACACCCCCAAAAAACAACGAAAAATCTTGAAAAATGATTTTTGTGATATAGTTGACGGTTGAGATTTAATTGCTAATTTTTTGCTGTCATTAGCCGTAAAAAACAATTTTTTTGCTCCACCCCTAACTGACAAACAATGGTTGATGTAGCTTAATATTATGTCACCTCATCGATAGCCATATCTCGCGAACCTAAAGAGCTAGAAAATCGTACGACGCGGCATATTTTTTTGCTAATTTATTGCTGTCGATCTGCATATGCAACATACCCCAAAACCACCCCTGCTTCCCTTACAGCTAAACAACACCCCCAAAAAACAACGAAAAATCTTGAAAAATGATTTTTGTGATATAGTTGACGGTTGATATTTAATTGCTAATTTTTTGCTGTTGATCTGCATATGCAACATACTCCAAAACCACCCCTGCTTCCCTTACAGCTAAACATTTTTCAAGTTGTTTTTTGGGGGTGTTGTTTAGCTGTAAGGGAAGCAGGGGTGGTTTTGGGGTATGTTGCATATTCAGATAGCAATAAATGAGCAAAAAAATATGCCGCGTCGTACGATTTTCTAGCTATTTAGGTTCGCGAGATATGGCTATCGATGATGTGACATAATATTAAGCTACATCAACCATTGTTTCTCAGTTAGGGGTGGAGCAAAAAAATTGTTTTTTACGGCTAATGACAGCAAAAAATAAGCAATTAAATATCAATCGTCAACTATATCACAAAAATCATTTTTCAAGATTTTTCGTTGTTTTTTGGTGGTGTTGTTTAGCTGTAAGGGAAGCAGGGGTGGTTTTGGGGTATGTTGCATATTCAGATCTACAGCAATAAATTAGCAAAAAAATATGCCGCGTCGTACGATTTTCGAGCTCTTTAGGTTCGCGAGATATGGCTATCGTTGATGTGACGTAATATTACGCTACATCAACCATTGTTTCTCGGTTAGGGGTGGAGCAAAAAAATTGTTTTTTGCGGCTAATGGCAGCAAAAAATTAGCAATTAAATATCAACCGTCAACTATATCACAAAAATCATTTTTCAAGATTTTTCTTTGTTTTTTGGGGGTGTTGTTTAGCTGTAAGGGAAGCAGGGGTGGTGTTGGGGTATGTTGCATATGCAGATCGACAGCAATAAATTAGCAAAAAAATATGCCGCGTAGTACGATTTTCTAGCTCTTTAGGTTCGCGAGATATGGCTATCGTTGATGTGACGTAATATTACGCTACATCAACCATTGTTTCTCGGTTAGGGGTGGAGCAAAAAATTTGTTTTTGTGGTAATAAATTAGCAAAAAATTAGCAAAAAAATATGAAACTATTCCAAATATGGACTTATGAAATGGATGATCTGGCGTAATAGACGTCTTATATACCCTTTATAAAATGCAGGAATTCAAAATAATATCAAAATTTAGACCTTAATAATTATTACAATTTATGAATTAACATAATAATATGTAATCAGTTGTTTGTTGTTTGCTTGTTTATTTTATTATTTGTCTGTCATAATACATATAAATGTCAGACCAATCAAATACACTGCTCAAAACGGTAACATCTTACTAAGAGTCGTATCAGTTTTTTTATGAACCAGCTGTAAATCATTCGTAAAGTGTGACAATTTTGTTGTACATCATTTGTAAATGTAGAGCGGATCTGTTAAAAATGTCTATTTTTAGATGTAGGGCAGTCAATGAGGGTATTTGGCTACGAATTCCATCATACTGCATGAATTTACTTGATATTTTCACTGTAAGTAGGACATATCTCAAGAAACAAAGTCTACCGTATGCTGATGTGCGCTTTTATCTTGGGGGCCGTTCCCACCCCTACAAGGGGGTGGAAAATTGTTTGGTCAAAATAATCACTGAAGTAGCTAGAGAACCTAAAATCTAAGCAAAAAATGTTCTATATTTCTTTTTGAAAACTCAATCCTTTTTGAGTTATTCGTGGTTGAAAATTGGCCATTTTCATTGAAAAATCACACCTTTTCGGACGGTTTTTTGCGAATACCTTAATAAATAAAATGCGAATACCTTAATGAATACCTTCCGAATAAAAATACCAAATAATATCTAATGCCTCATCCGCATTGGTAAATGTTTCCTGCGTACCAGCTGTTCGTCGAGAAGCCAGAACAAAATTTACTGAGCTAGAAGACCACCCAAACCGGATCCTGCAAGAGATATTAAGGTATGATGTGTACCATAGATGGAAACACAGGAGACCCAAACAGCAAATATTAGTAAATATATAATAAAGGCTAGATAATCGTAGCTCTATCAAAAGAAGACAACTTGCTCACCTTTGACATCTCATATTTATTAATGTTGATTTTTATACGTTTCAGACATCCCTCAAAAAAAATATACAAAAAACTTAAAAAGGCTTCAGCCACTAAACAAATCAATAAAATATTAACAATAGGCGAAAGCCACAAAAAAATATTAGTAACAAAACCCAAAAAATGGGCATGAGGGGCCCACATCCTCGAGCGCCGAGTCACCGAACTGGACATAGCCCAGAGCGGGGACTCAGCGCCCGAGCAAGCGAAACAGATTGAAGATAAGTCACTAGAGATAGCGGGAATAGAGCGCCTCACGCTGGCCTGCATTGATCGGGGTAGGATTTCATATGGGAGTCCGTGTACCCAAGACTCCCATATGATAAGCACTTTGCTGATTGAGAGCCCCTATAGCGCATCAGAGTGCTATCGGGGGGTAAGTGGATGGTCTGGAGCATCGAAGCGGGGTGGAGTGATTCCTGCTTACGGGAGTTAATCCTCCTCGCCTCAATGAATTGTATCACCCGAATGTCATTCTCTAGGGGTGGCAAGTCTCTCAGGCTGGGTTAAATCACTATGCTTGCTTGCTTGCTGTTCGTCGCAAATATTTGAGTGCTAGAGGTAAATTGTGCTAATGTGGACGTGTTCGTCGCATAAATCGGACGTAGGAATTTTCGACGCACAAAACGCACACGCTCCATCGGTTGTCGGTTTTCGAGTGAAGATCAAATGGTTTGAGCACCAGGTCCTCACTGGTAAAAGTTTGCGACGCAAATTCTTGCGGCGAACCATTAGTTCAATACGAACGAAAAATTTACCAATGCGGACGCGCCATTATAATGTTCATCATAAAATAGTTCCTTTGCACATTTCCTTACTGACCTAGTAGTGTAGGAAACAGAGGTTGAACCTTGCAAAATGGACACAAGTCTGGTTTTATTTTTTTTCTGGTAGATCAAGGGGTGCTTATTATAAGACTAACTTTTTCTGAAAAAATTTCGCCCCGGAACCCCCTTTTTCACCCCTTTAAAGGGGGTAATTTGTGGTTTTTGCGGAACGTAGCCATTCCTGTACCTTTTACAAAAAATTTTTTTTATGGAAATATGAAGATGACTATATTTTCTATGATTTATTACCCGACAGCATATGTCTATCATCCACCGTTTAGCGGGGGTGGCGCCCCAAAGTTGACAAGTTCTTAAAAAAGATGTTTAAAAAAAAAATATATTTTTCCCTAACTGTAACGGAAATTAAGAAAAAGACCTGCGACAATTTTTCACAAATAAGTGACTGATTTTTTGGTATAGGTTTCACTTAAGGGTAATTGCCCTATTTTTAATTACAGGGTGTTACATTTTAAAAAACCCCTTTTTATACCATCTGAACCGTTTATGCTAGAGTAAAAAGACTTTCAGAGATTACCCACGTACTGGTGCTATTTACAAATTTGTATAATTTACCCCCATTTTTTCCTCGGAACCACCCCAAAAAAAAGAATAATTAATAAATAAAGTGATTTTCTTGAAATCCTTCACACACAATGCCCTTTATTAATATGCTTCATATATCATTTTGTGCACGTTATTATTACCCATGCATGGACATCAAAAGCGATTTCCTAGTGCAACCCCTGTAGCCAAAAAAAAAATAAATAAAAAGGGGGTTGATTTTTTTTTTTTTGCTTTTTGATCCATATGGGCATATGCTTCATCAATTCTGCTTTTCAAAAATATATATGGTTATTGCAACATTCCTGCGGAAACCACCCCTATCCTTGAAAATATACTGCAGAAACTACCCCTATCCCTTGGCGAGCATGTTTTTACGATTTTCTCATTACCTATGCATTATTTTTAAACAAAACTTATACAAGGTTAAAGACCACTATTAACTCTAAAAATTAGGCTCTATTCATTTTTTTCGTATAAGCAACCGTTACGGCACAGTGGCGCCGTAATCTTCGTGATATGCTTTGGCGGGCTCCACTTTTTGTTTTTTATTTCGTCACTTGTTTGTTTTATTGATAAAGTACTTATGTAAAATAAAACAACACAGTGTAAGCTACAAATTATGACCTATACACATTTTACATTCTTTGCCCCCCAAAGCCACAGTGGTGGCCCAAAATCAATTTTTGCATATTTTCGCCACCTACACGCATTTTATTTCATTAATGCTACCTTAATAGCACAATATTCACCCTTAAGTGGTCGCTAAGCAGTGGCGGATCCAGGGAGGGGTGATGGGGGCGATCACCCCCCCCCCTCTCACACCCAAAGTGATATTATATTTAAAGATTATAAAAATATTCATTTATTTTTATAGAAATTTAGCCAATTGGCACCCCCCTTAACGATGCTGGATCCGCCACTGTCGCTAAAACATAAAAAGTACGCCATCATTATAAAAATAATAATATAAGTATTTCTATAAAAATAAATTAATATTTTTATAATCTTTAAATATAATATCACTTTTGGTTTGAGGGGGGATGATCGCCCCCATCACCCCTCCCTGGATACACCACTGCTTAGCGACCACTTAAGGGTAAATATTGTGCTATTAAGGTAGCATTAATGAAATAAAATGCGTGTAGGTGGCGAAAATATGCAAAAATTGATTTTGGGCCACCACTGTGGCTTTGGGGGGCAAAGAATGTAAAATGTGTATTGGTCATAATTTGTAGCTTACACTGTGTTGTTTTATTTTACATAAGTACTTTATCAATAAAACAAACAAGTGACGAAATAAAAAACAAAAACTGGAGCCCGCCAAAGCATATCACGAAGTTTACGGCGCCACTGTGCCGTAACGGTTGCTTATACGAAAAAAATTAATAGAACCTAATTTTTAGAGTAAATAGTGGTCTTTAACCTTGTATAAGTTTTGTTTAAAAAGAATGCATAAGTAATGAGGAAATCGTAAAAACATGCTCGCCAAGGGATAGGGGTAGTTTCTGCAGTATATTTTCAAGGATAGGGGTGGTTTCCGCAGGAATGTTGCAATAACCATATATATTTTTAAAAAGCACTATTGATGAAGCATATGCCAGTATGGATCAAAAAGCAAAAAACAAAAAAAAAGTTTCAACCCCCATTTTATTTATTTATTTTTGGCTACAGGGGTTGCACTAGGAAATCGCTTTTGGTGTCCATGCATGAATAATAATAACGTGCACAAAATGATATATGAAGCATATTAATAAAGGGCGTTGTGTGTGAAGGATTTCAAGAAAATCACTTTATTTATTAATTCTTCTTTTTTTGGGGTGGTTCCGAGGAAAAAATGGGGGTAAATTATACAAATTTGTAAATAGCACCACTACGTGGGTAATCGCTGAAAGTCTTTTTACTCTAGCATAAACGGTTCAGATGGTATAAAAAGGAGTTTTTTAAAATGTAACACCCTGTAATTTTTTTTTTTTTTTTTTATTAATGGCTTTGACATAGCCAATTAGCCAGACTATTTGTTTTTTTTTGTATGGTATTACAATAACAATTTTAAGTTAACATCTAAGCCTACTTATTATCTAAATTTACAGGTTGTTATAATATATTAATGAATACATTTTTCAATTTTGTGTGATATTTTTACAATTTTTAATTTTATTATCTAAGCCTATTTAAAATTTAAATTTACAGGACGTTACATATTCGTAAAGACATTTTAACGTCTGCTTATTTTTTGGAAAAAGAATTTCGTTTAAATTGACAGGTAAAGGACAATTTAGATCAATTAACTTTTCATACATCACTTTAATATTTTGTCTGTACTGTCCACACTCCAATATTAGGTGCTGTAGATCTCCCATTCCACCACAGGCGCAATATGGGTTATCACTGATACCTATGCTGTGTTTGTATGCTGGGGTGAGTGCGTGATTTGACCTCATTCTGTTTATTGTTTTTATAAATAGCCTATTTGATTCTTGTTTAAACCATCTCTCATTGGGAATTAGTGGTTGGCAATTTCTAAAATTTATTCCCGTTGTACTTTGGTTATATACACGTTGCCAATTTTGTTTGCAATGGTTTTTACTGATATTATCTATATCGGTTACTGGTAGAAGTATGTTGTTTATGTTTCGTTTGGTTAAAGCTGCAGATTTAGCTATTTTGTCGACTTCTTCATTTCCAAATATTCCAGAATGTCCTTTAACCCAACAAATAATAATTGAACTACCCGAGGAAGTAATATCATAATATAGACTCTTAATTTCTATCTCAATGTGGTTTAGACTTTTTGTCGATTGGATAGAAGTGAGTTTGTCCACAATACTTCTACAATCGGTGAAAATGATATAATTGTCCATACCAACAGATACTATATATTTTAGCGCAAGTAATAAAGCTGATAATTCGGCAGTATATATTGAAGCTTCATTAGGCAATCGGCATGATTCTTGGTATTCAGAATTCCAGTGATATATTGCACTTCCGGTTCTATTTTGAATTTTGGAGCCGTCAGTAAAAATATATTGAAACATAGGCCACTTGTCTTTAATTATTTTGTTGATAATACTGCCTGGAAGGTTTGAATCCATGTAATTTGTTTGTATTATCTTGGAAAAGAGAGTTTCAGGAGGTTTAGTGTAAATTGGAGGTATTTTATTTTTGTATATTTGGTGTTCATACATTGTCAATTTTCTATAGCTTTCAACGTATATGGGGGTTTTTTTAGTACACCAATATTTGTGGCTTAAATCTAATATATTCAAGTTACGAATAGTTCTTAAGTAGCTGACGTTTTTTGAAATAGCTCTAGCTACAAACTTATCTGTACAAAACTGTCTACGTAGAGTAAGTGGTGGTTCCTTAGCTTCAATCTCAATAATAGTAATAGGAGTAGATTTTAAGTAACCGAGACAGAGTCTCAAACATTTATTCCTTTGGATTTCAACTTTATTAAGATATCCTGTTGACGCAGACCCATATAAATGACAACTATAGTCGAAAATTGGTCGAATCATTGAGCGATAGAATAGCAATGCAATATTCGGGTCAGCTCCCCAACCGGTTCTACAAAAAGCTCTAAGGATATTCATAGAATTTTCTGATTTCTTTATAATATAATGAATTTGATCCTTCCATAACAATTTACGATCCAAATACGTCCCAAGATATTTAACACAATTTTTTATCGGAAATTCTATTCTACCTAATTTGAAGGTGCCTTGAGGAATTTGGCGTTTTTTGGAGAAAAAACAAATTTCAGTCTTTGTCGTTGATATGGATAAACCTAGAGAATGGTAATCATTTTTTACACAATCTAATGTAAATTCAAGTTGACGTCTACAAATGTCTAGAGAAGAATGGGAGGTGTACAACACAACATCATCTGCAAATTGTAAAATATTAGAGTGTGGAGGTACTATGTGTTCTAAATCTATATTGTACAATGAAAAAAGAAGTGGACTTAAAATACTACCCTGTGGTATACCTATACTCGTTAACCTTGGTGGTAAAAGGTTCTCGTTTATTTTTAAGTAAGTCCATCTATTCTTGTACAAGGATACAATGAAATTTGAAATTTTAATTGGCATTCCAAGATCTACTAATTTTTTATAAAGAATGTCTAAATTGATGTTATCAAACGCTGAAGTTACATCTATAAATGCTGCAGCTGTCGACGCCTGATTTGTAAAATTGACCTGTAGAGAAGAGACTAGGGAAGTGAGAGCATCTTGTGTAGATCTGGATTTTCGAAAGCCGTACTGAGATTTGGGAAGGATATCTTCGGACTCAAGCCAGTATTCAAGCCGAATTTTGATTAATCTCTCTAGAGTTTTTAGTATACAGGAACTTAAAGATATAGGTCTGTAAGATTCAACTTTGTTATCTGGCTTTCCTGGTTTTTTTATAGGTAATACAATATAGTCCTTCCATGCTTTGGGAATTAAATTTTTGTTTTGCCATATAGTGTTAAAAATTTGTAGTAATGATAGTTTGTATTCTGTAGGTAGAAAATATAGCATAGAATATGATATACAGTCCATCCCTGGAGATGAACTATTATTTTGCTTGAGTCCATGATTTAATTCCCATAATTCAAATGGTTTCTCTAGATTGAAGTTTTCTCTGGGTACGGTAACTGTAGCTTCATTTATTTGACTTGGAACCCAAGGAGGTGAAATCTTGAAATGGAAATCTTCTATCCATGCAGCTTCGGTGTTTATCGGAAGTTGATTGGACTGCTTTCGGTTTTTGTAGCGATTTACTTTCTTCCAGACGTCGCTGATTGGAGTGTTGGAGTTTAAGCTTTCGCAGTAATTTATCCAAGTTTGTTTTTTTCTAATTTTAAAAGTTTTCTTTGCTAAGGCATCTAATTTTTTGTATTCAATTAGATTGTGAAGATTAGGATTTGTTTTATAACGTCTATATGCTGTTTTGCGGTTATTTGCAGCTGATTCGCAGTTATTATCCCACCATGGTTTTGGTAGCTTGTTTGTAGGATATTTGTTATTGTTGTATGATTTTGGAATTGAAATGGTTGCGCATCGGTTTATTTCGGCAACTAATTCTTCATAAGTTTGTGGTTGTTTTCCCGAATAAAAGTTCGATGAATACAAATTCCAATCTGCTTTATGCAAATTCCATCTTTTGTGTGTATTGTCACCAGGTTGTATTGCTTGTTCCGAGTTTTCCAAGGCGATGATCAAGGGTAGATGATCAGAACCATGTGGATCTTGAATAACAGACCAAGTTAATTTAGATACAATGTCCTGGGTACATATTGTTATATCGATTGCTGATGGGCTGGAAGTTAGTGCAAGAGTTGGAGAACCATCATTTAAGTATAATAGATTACATTGTTCTATCGCCTCTAATAGAACTTTACCGTGAGTATCATTATTTTCGCAACCCCATGCCATGTTGTGAGCGTTGAAGTCTCCACCAATGATGAATGGAGAAGGAATGTGTTGAAAAAAATTGACCCATTCTTCAACCGTTACTCTAATACCTGGTTCTTTATATACGGATATTATATGTATAGGTTTCTTGATACACGAAAGTTTAACAGCTATGCAATTATAAGTAAAATTATAATTATCCAATAAATTTATCTCTTCTGTAATTATTTTATTTTTAATTAAAATTGCTGTGCCTCCGTACCCATCAGGGCGATCAGATCTAAAACAATTATATCCTGAGAAGTTATAAAATTTTTCTGGTTTAAACCATGTTTCTGATAACATGGCCACATATACATTTTTTTGAATAAGTAAGGCTTCTAAATTTGGTTTATTAGAAACTGCTGAGCGACAGTTCCATTGTAAAAAGTTTATAGGGTTAGTTGTGTCTGACATGATGTTTGAAATAGTAAGTCTTCTTGTGAGATCGCTGCCGTACTTAAGTATTTATTAATATGTTGTGTAATCTCTGTTTTTGATTTGTCTAAATTTTCAGTGAGTTTTAATGAACTAATTATATTAAGAACCAATTCTAAAATTACATTATTTAATTGTGATGGTTGTCCTTGTGTTTGCAAGTTTGTTGTATTTGTATGCTCTGTATATTTAGACGTATTATAAATACCACCTTTTTGTCTAGGAATATTTTCTTGAGAAAGTATTTCTTTTCTAGCTGATTCCAAAGGATCGGGAGAATTTGGCCGGTGTCGCTTAAAATTTATTTTTTCTGGGTTATTACTGCTGAAGAACATTTGTGAGGAGAATTTCTTTGATGATGAAGCTGATTGATTTGGAATTACTTGATAAGATTGCTCATTCTGATTAGAATTGGTTGGTAAGGAAGAACTGCTATTTCTGGCAGCAATATTGGCATATGAAACTTTCGGAATTTGTTTACATGCATCAAAGAAATTTAGATTTAATGATGACATCGTATTCTTAATTTGTTTCTGTCTAGAAAATTCAGGACATGAACTTAGGTGTGTAGTCAAATGATTACCTTGACAGCTGAAACAGGTTGGAGTATATTCATTTACTGTACAATCTTTTGTATTATGGAAATCATGACATTTATTGCACCTGGGACGTGCTTTACAATTAAATCCAAGGTGTCCAAAACGGAGACAAGAGAAACATAATAGAACTTTTTGAACATAGGGTTCAACGTCTTTGATCACTTTATTAATTGTGATATATTTAGGAAGAGTTTGTGCTTTAAAATTAACAATACATGATTTTGTTGGAACTTTGTCTATTATTGTTTTATCTTCGATATGTTTCTCTACCTTTCTATTTATTCTTCTAACCGAAACTACTTCGAACTTACAGTGCATATCATATTGTTTAATTTTATTTTTGATATATTCTTCTGAAAATTCTATATCTATGTCCCTAATTATACCCTGTCTATGGAGTATAAACTTCGGAACGTAAACATCTAAATTGTTGTTTGTAAACAATGAGCAAGCTTTTTGATTGATTAAAAAATTGGCTGATTGATAATCTTTAAATTTAATTCTAATTCTATTCTTGCCTATTGAATCAATACTAGTAATTTTGTTATCTAAATTCGAAAAATTAGAGAGTATAATGTCGCCAATTTTGATAGCATTAAGCTGACCTTTAAAGTTTGGAGTATTATTTTCTATATATGCATGGAAAGGTCCTACGTCACTGCTTTGATATAGGAAATGTTCTCTTATATTGTCTGTAGAATTATCAGATTTACTACTTACAGTTTCTCCTTTATTTTTTGATTTACCGTCCCATGTGTTATTTATATTGATGTCACTTTTCTCTATATTATCATCTTGATCCATCCTGTTAATATCTGGAGGTTTATCTGGAGGTCTCCCTGCATAGTCCATATTAAATTTAAAAGTTTTTAAAAATTGAACACTTTGTCGCTTCCGATTGACGTCTCCAAACGGAAACCCCGAATGGGGTAAAATAGATTCAAATACAATTAACTTCTAGGTTTTTCTTGGTCACTGGCAATAAAAAACTATTAAGGATGTAATAGATCGAGTTTTACAAGCCCAAAATATGATATTTTGCTATTTAAATAGTAATTTTCAGGAGCTGTTTTTTAGATGACTGTATTTGACGTCTACAAACGTCAGAAGTGCACCCTGTAATTAAAAATAGGCTAATTACCCTTAAGTGAAACCTATACCAAAAAATCAGTCACTTATTTGTGAATACTTGTCGCAGGATTTCTTCCTAATTTCCGTTACAGTTAGGGAAAAATATATATTTTTTAAAAACATCTTTTTTAAAAACTTGTCAACTTTGGGGCGCCACCCCCGCTAAACGGTGGATGATAGACATATGCTGTCGGGAAATAAATCATAGAAAATATAGTCCGCTTCATATTTCTATAAAAAAAATTTTTTGTAAAAGGTACAGAAAGGGCTACGTTCCGCAAAAACCACAAATTACCCCCTTTAAAGGGGTGAAAAAGGGGGTTCCGGGGCGAAATTTTTTCAGAAAAAGTTAGTCTTATAATAAGCACCCCTTGATATAACGGAAAAAAAAATAAAACCGGACTTGTGTCCATTTTGCAAGGTTCAACCTCTGTTTCCTACACTATAGATATTCTTGTTTAGAAAATTACATACGAATGCGCCTCTGAAACACTGTATGTATTATATATTCGTTATCTCTTATTTTATGCCTTTATTTCTCGAAAATCAAAAGCGTTACGATTTGTGGCTATTGCGCTAATGAGGTAATTAAATCAAAAGCACACGACAATACTAAATAACTTCATTTTACGAAGTTGGGATTAACGGTCTAAGGCACGTTTTCGCTCTACTGTAATTTTCTATTTTCTGGAGATAAATGGAACTTTAAAAGCCATTTGCGGTTTTATGGCGTAGGTAGATAAACTAATTAATGGGTGCAGCATATTGTAATATTTTATCTTTTTAAGTTAATTTAGTTAGGGTAATATTTTAACTATAAACATATATTTAAACTTAAACAATAACCGGTAAACAATAGTTAATGTTAGATAAATGTGTAACCAAAATATATATCTATATGTAAATCATTACTAGCCGGTATACTTTTATTTCAACATTTAGCGGAAATTTCAGCTACACAATTCACTCAATATATAGGGTGATTTATTATTCTAAATGGGAAATAAGCCACAATTTAACTTAAAAAATGATTTTATTGAAGCTTCGACTTCCAACTCGGACGTCGTTATCAAAATACAAAATATTTAAATTAAACAAAAATGTTGTTGCTTCGTAAAAAATCCCTAATAATTTAATCTAATCTGACTCATTCGTATCGGCAATTCAGACATATATTATACATTTTAAAGAAGAAGACTTTAAAATGATATTGCCAATATTTATGAGTTGCATTCCTGGGTCGACTTTATTGAAAGATAGTTCATTCGATTACATGAAATCAACTTTAACTCAAGAATATCCGTCACAAAAAAGTCATAGTATGTGATTTGTCTTTAAAAAGACAACCACATGCAATGGTGACAGTAAAAATCTCGTGTCAGTGATTCCATAGTACACCACAAGGAAAAACCAGGAAAAAACCTCATGATACTATCTCTGGTTTGTCTTCGTGATTTACTATGGAATCACTGACACGAAAATTTTACTGTCACCATTGCATGTGTTTGTCTTTTTAAAGACAAATCACATACTATGACTTTTTTGTGACGGATATTCTTGAGTTAAAGTTGATTTCATGTTATCGAACAAACTATCTTTCAATAAAGTCGTCCCAGGGCCGCAACTCAGTAACATACTTTCGTTTACTTTTTCGTTTTAAAAATTGTTGCCCTGATTTATTTAGAAAATAGTTTTTATCACGCATTGATCAGATTCAATTGACATGGTTTATTGATTTTATTCGACATTCATGCAAATAATAATTATCTAAAAATAGTTGAACCAATATTTCTGCGAGTAAGGAAATTCTACCGGAGTATAATCCCTCGGATGAAAAATGCCGTTCCACTTTCTTTCCGTACGGTTGTTTTTACGTGGGGGCGTGTAAACGACAAGTGAGATATTACGCTGGAGGATTCCGAAGTTGTCGCACATGCTTTACGGCCAAACATGAAAAATTTTATTTTCTCGAAACATTAATTTTCCAAAACTCGAGAGAGATATTTTCAACTTTTTTAAGATGTACGCTTTTTACATTACTTCTAAAAGAATAAATTGCCTAGTCTTGGTGTTTGGACAGATAATTCCATAAATAATGTCTACAGAGATGAGGTGTCAGTTGTGTGATAAATGAAATCGAATTATGTACCTAGAACTGCGACTACGTTTTTAGGACTTTTCATTTGTAACAGGAACATAAGGTTTGTGGATTCTATCCACAATAAAGAAATGAAGCAAATATAGCGACACGCTTCATTTATTATTTTTTTAATTGCTAATTTTAAATATCAACTTTCTTTTCTAAAGGAAAATAATATGGGTTATTTAAAATTCACATGTGTTTCGCTCCTAAAATACAAAACCAGATTGTATAAAATTAATGTTTTTTTCTGGGAAACAAATTCCCCATTAAATAGTTACCTTATCAGACCTTATGTCAATAAATCACTTTTTAAATGCATTCGAAGACGCTTCTTAAAACTACAGAAGTGTTTTCAGCCTTTAAAACACCAGATAAAGGGCCAGCCTCTTTATGTCAACTTCTTAACTACAGAAAGGTTCTCAGCTTTTAAAACGCCAGATTTAGTAATTTATCGCCTTTTCTAGCCATATTGTAGAACCGCATACATGATGACATAATAGTTTTGTGGTCTCGGCCAGTATCGTCGCAGCGGGCACGCAGTTCAGTCACACCCTCGCAAAAATAACAAACCCTTACGAGATATAAACGAAGCACGCTTGTTTACCCAAAATAAATAAATATATTACTGTTTGTTGTTTTACACTTCTTTTAATTTAAGTTAATTGTTTCCGTTAACCACACCAACCGAACACAAATATATAATAAACAGCTTAGACACCATACACAATAATCTGCACACACCAGTCAACCGGTGTGTCTGGTGGTTTGGTGAATGCACTTTTATTCTCAATATTTCGATATGGAGTAGAAACTAGGATCCTTCGCTCACAAAAAAATTGATGCTTTTGAGATGTGGTGTTGTAGAAGAATGCTGAGCATACCTTTTACAGATCATCGGTCAAGGTTTCCATTCTTAACCAACTTGACAACATGTCTGCAGCCAATTTTACAGTTCTTTGTTCACGTGGTTCGCAGAGGTAACGATAATTGAGAGGGATTAATTATTTCTGGAAACGTTCAGGGGAGAACACTAAGAGGACGGTCATCTCACCAACCAGATTCTTCTTCTTCTTGTAGTGCATATCCGTCTCGGATGTTGGCGACCATCATGGCAATCTGTATTTTGCACACTGCTGCTCTAAAAGATGGTTGTTGTGATGAACCACGTACGTACATTTTCAGCCAGGAAATCCTTCGCATTCCTGGTCCTCGCTTTCCTTCTACCGTCGGTAAAAGATATCTTCAGAATTCGACAATAAAGCCACATTTCAAACGCCTCAATTTTCTTGCAGGTGGCGTCTGTGAGAGTCCACGACTCAACTCCGTACAACAGTATAGGAAAGATATAACATCGTAGTGACCTGATTTTTATGGGTATCAACAAGTCATGACATTTGAATAACTTTGCCATTTTTTGAAACGGAGATCTTGCTTTCTCTATCCTACATTTGATTTCTATGGAATGGTCCCAATTTTCATTGACGTTTGTACCAAGGTAGGTGTATGTTTTTACTCTTTCTATTTGTTGACCGTTCACAATGATTCGTTTAAATTGCTGTTCCTTCTTAGAGATCATCATACATTTTGTTTTCTTAGTGTTTAGCGAAAGACCGTATCTCTGACTGACTTCTGCGATTCTGTTCATTAGCTCTTGGAGGGCTTCAGCACTGTCAGCGAATAGCACTGTGTTGTCTGCGTATCTTATGTTATTGATATATTCTACGTTAATTCAAATTCCGGCTTCAACATCCTCCACTGCTGCTTGAAAGATTTCCTCAGAGTAGATGTTAAACAGCAGTGGTGATAGTATACATCCCTGACGGACCCCACGTTTGATTTTTATATTATCGGATTCTCCTGCCTCTGTCCGGATATATGATGTTTGATTCCAGTACAGATTGCTGATAATCCTTAAATCACAGGTGTTTATTCCAATATTGTTTAGTATCTCCATCAGCTTGTCGTGCTTTACAGTATCGAACGCTTTATGGTAATCAATAAAACATCATAAATATCGCAATTTACGTCTCTACATCGTTGAAATAGCACTTGTATACTAAATAGAGCTTCTCTTGTACCTACTGCATTTCGAAAATAAAACTGTATACGGCTGATTTTTTCTTCGCAGAGTCTATTTTGATATATATAAAGTTAGGCGGTCTTGGTCTTGCGAAAACGCAAGAACAAGGCCAAGACTGCAAGACCAAGACTTATTTTGGGCGACATTAATTTGCAATATACAAATTTTATTATAATTTGGCTCCACAAAATGTGTGAATTTTACATCTACTTCAATACCTAGTAGACCAGGGCGCATCTGTAAAAATATTAGTACATTTGGACGTTGAGAGGTGACTCAAATTTTTTTGGAGAAATTGCTTGAAAATAAATCAAATAATAATATTTGAGTTATCCTCCCTCTCAAAAAGGTCCGGAACATTGTTTAAATAATCAAAATGTCAAAAAATTAAGGAAAAATTCGATTTTTTTCTTGGTTTTTTGATTATAACTTTAAAAGTATTCATTTCCGAGAAAAGTTGTACTGAGATAAAAGTTGCGTAATTAAATTTCCTACAATATAGAATTGGTTAAAAATTTAAGAAATAGTCACCCTTGTTGAAAAATAGCAAAAATTGTGAAAAAAAACATACAAAAACAAGTATTCGCATTTTACGTTTTTCAACCATTTATGCTACACTTAGGACCTTCATATTTCACCCTGAAAAATTTTATGATACAGTAAAACAATATTGTAAATTTCATTAAGATCGGTTCGATAGATTTTGCAAAATAAATTTTGCAATCCAGCTTTCGTAAAAAAATTCATTTTTTCAAAATGTTACAGGACTGAAAATAAAGCAGATAGCAAGTTGAAAATTTTTTGCATATAGAAGTGTACTGTACCTTTCATTTGCAATTTCGCAAAATTAAAATCGCTTAACACCACGGCGTCAGGAATTTTTTTAAATAAACATTAATTATTGGTGCTACGCGCGGACAGCGGATAGGTTGCTCTGATTGGGCATTCCAATGACCTTTGATAATGATTGATAAATTTTAATTTTTATGACATTTCGATATAAATAAATAAATTTGTTTATTGCAAAATAAAAACACATACTCTATCCTTTGAAATAACACTTTTATTAGCAAAAACTTTCTTTGTTCATATATTTTAATTTAAATAATAAAAGTTTATTATTTTTAAACATATGCAATTGTTTAAACAATATTTCACAAACAATAATAAAATTAGTTTGATTTTTGTGGAATTAAAAAATTAAAATACAACAAAATATAGAGTAAGAAAATAATATATTAGATAAAGATTGGAACAAATTTTGGTGGAAATCAACCTGTGTGAATCGAACACCGCTGTCCTGCGCGTAGCACCAAAAAGTATTGTTTATTTCAAAAATTTTCTGACGCCGTGGTAATTAATCGATTTTAATTTTGATAATTGCAAAAGAAATGTACAGTACACTTCTATAAACAAAAAAAAATTAAACTTGCTATCTGCTTTATTTTCAGTCCTGTAACATTTTGAATAAATGAATTTTTTTTGCGAAAGCTGTATTGCAAAATTTATTTTGCAAAATCTATTGAACCGATCTTAATGAAATTTACAGTATTGTTTTACTGTATTATAAAGTTTTTCTGGGTGAAATATGAAGGTCCTAAGTGTAGCATAAATGGTTGAAAAACGTAAAATGCGAATACTTGTTTTTGTATGGCTTTTTCGCAATTATTGCTATTTTGCAACTAGGGTGACTATTTTTTAAATTTTTAACCAATTTTATATTGTAGTAAATTGAATTACGCAACTTTTATGTCAGTACAACTTTTCTCGGAAATTAATACTGTTAAAGTTATAATCAAAAAACGAAGAAAAAAATCGAATTTTCCTTCAATTCTTGACATTTTGATTATTTAAACAATGTTCCGGACCTTTTTGAGAGGGAGGATAACTCAAATATTATTATTTGATTTACTTTCAAGCAATTTCTGCAAAAAAATTTGAGTCACCTCTCAACGTCCATCTCAAAACAGATCCGCCCTAGACTATAGTACGAGTAATTGAATATAAACATCAACGATTGAATAATATTACTACTATATTAGTACTATAATATATATAGTATACTATATAGTACTATACTATATAGTATATTAATACTATAGCAAATTACAAATGAATGTAATTGTTTCTAAGAAATTGTAGCTTGTAATACATTATAAGAATCTTTATTTAAAAATTGTAAAACATACCATACAAATACTGGAGACTCACCTGAAAAAGAAATTTATCGTTAAAAATATATTTATACAAAACAAAAACATTTATTGCAAGTAAATGATAGAAAGTAAAGTAAATGATAACATTTGCATTTGTCCGTCATGCACGCTCAGTAAAGCAGCATGTTAATAAGATAAGAATATTAAAGTAGGTATATAAAAAAGTTACAGGGTATACAGGATATGCTAACGGATATAGCATCGTAAGGTGCTACTCTTGCAGCTTACGGTATATATGCATACTTGCATACATTAATAATATGTAGTTTAGTAAGTACTACTCCTCAGACTTAAGCACCATCAACTTATTGTTTACCCAAGCTACTGAATTTATTCAGATTGGCTTGGCCCATTTGGACATTTTTCAGAATATTTCAATGTTTCAGGTTTAAAGCAGGATGTTCACCGGTAAATAAAAAAATATTATATACGGAAGTCTTTACTTAATTCACATTTCTAGTAGCAGTCATTACCAATTTGTTTTTAAAGGATTCTAGTTTAAATTAAATAACCGTATTGTATGCTATTTAAGATTACTAGTGTTTTTATCAATTAGTCAGTCAGAATTATATTTTTTCTGCCTTACATCTTTGGTGTATAGATAATATCTATTATTTATATTCAACTGCGATTCTTCATCATCAGTGGCATCACTGCTCCTTATGAGCCAAAGCCTTCTTCAGAATAACCTTCCATTCATTCTTGTCTCTGACAACTCTTCTCCATGCTTTAACTCCAATGGACTTTAAATCGTCCTCTAGGTTGTCTTGATACCTAATTTTCCCTGCCTGGTTATCCCATCTGCCCTCTGGTCAAAACTTTTCTGACTGTTACACAGTGCCCATATTGCTCATCGAATTATGGCTTTCTCCAAGAAGCTGACGTTATGTTTTGCCGTGGCCACCCCGTTCACCCGATTTAAATCCTATCGAACATTTGTGGGATATGATGGAAAGGAGACGTCCACTTTGCACCATCCCCCACAGTCTCTGGCACAGTTAATCCAATGGAGTTCAACTTTCTTGGAACGAGGTGCCACAAGCATACATCGATCATCTCATTTTGTCAATGCCTGCCTAGACGTGTACAGGAGTGTATTCAGCTACGGGGTCGCAAAACACATTATTATTTTTTTTGGATTTAATAAAAATTCTTGCCAACATTATCGTTTCATGCTTGATGTAAATCTACCATTTTGTCAAAAAATTAAATTCAAAAAATTATTCCTTCTGTGTAACACTTTTAATGTCATTGAGTATAATATATTGAGCCACGGACAACATTACAATGCTAAATATCGGAAAAAAATCATGATACTATTATCTATGTCTATATTAGTCCAACTAGTAAAAGATATCTGTAATGATGTTCTCGATGCTTCTCATGATCTCATGATAATATGAACCAAAAAATGTTGGAGGCAAGGGTGTACGGTACAAAGAAGGATATAACGTACTGAACTCACTGAACTGGATGAAAGTGTAAAGCGCTTAAATGTGACAAAATCAACTCATAGTATGATGCAATTGATCCAAAAGATGGCATAACCCAGACATCCAAAGTGAAAGTTATCCTCCAACACCAAATTGTTCTATATGATCCACATAATGTTCAGAAAAAGTCACACCATTTTGAGCGTCGGGTTTGGGGGGGAGAGGGGGAAGAAATCGGTAAATTCGTAGTTTTTTATTTTGTTCGTCAATATTTCTAAAACTATGTGGTTTAGCACGAACAACCTTCTATACAAAATTGTTATACATTAAATTTGAAATAAAAAAGGCTTTATGTATAATCCTTCTAAAATCAACGGTTCCAAAGTTACGGACGTAGTATAGTATAATTGGTCCAAAAAAGACCTAACCCAGACATCCAAAGTAAAAGTTTTCCTCCAACACCGAATTGTTCTACATGGTCCATATATTGTTCAGTAAAAAGTTACACCATTTTGAGCATCCGGTTTGAGGAAGAGATGGGGGAGAAGTCGGTAAATGAGTAGTTTTTTTACGTTTTTCGTCAACATTTCTAAAACTATGCTTTAGCGTAAACAATGTTCTATACAAAAATGTTCCACATACAATTTAAAACAAAAGAGGTCCGATACATAATTGTTATAAAATCAACGGTTCCAGAGTTACGGAGGGTGAAAAGTGGAGGTTTTCGATACTTTTTATATTTTTTGGGCAATTGATGATGATTGGTTGGTGATGTTGACGTTTCTACAAGGGCTTATCACTAACATACCATCGGCCACTGAAATAGCAAATTTTATTTACAAAACACAATCCTGTTAAAGAAAAAATATACAAAGTATCAAAAACCTCCACTTTTCACCCTCCGTAACTCTGGAACCGTTGATTTTATAACAATTATGTATAGGACCTTTTTCGTTTTAAATTTTATGTAGCACATTTTTGTACAGAACATTGTTTACGCTAAAGCACAGTTTTAGAAATATTGACGAAAAACGTAAAAAAGCTACTCATTTACCGACTTCTCCCCCATCTCCCTCCAAACCGGACGCTCAAAATAGTGTAACTTTTTACTGAACAATATGTGGACCATATAGAACAATTTGGTGTTGGAGGATTACTTTCACTTTGAATGTCTGGGTTTGGGTCTATGTTATACCATACTATCAGTAAAAATTAAAATATGCATAAAAGGATAGGAACTTAATGTTTAATCTTCAGCAGTAATAACATCAATTAATAATCCGAGCTATCCATCAACTTGCATAGCAATTTTCATGTCGAACACCATCTTTGAATAAATATTTGTCGATAGTTAGATACGTAAGTTACGACCAGTGCGAATGAACGCCTCGATTTGGTAAACAATTTCGAATTGTCTATTCATTGCAGAACTTACGGCAACTTTCAATAAGTTCCAAGGTTAAGTTATGTAAAAAAATCCATAATTGATTTCTTGAGGTGAATTCAAAAGATCGGGGTACAAATAAAACAATTTAACTTCCACGTTGCTTCGATATTACACGTGATAAAGACTTAAAGGAATCGAATTTACAAGGCTGTCTTTTTATTTTTTTTTCGTCTTGTAGAACAGAATAGGAGCGTTGTATTCGCACTGAGGAAATAGCGAGCATATTTCGTCCCGGACATTCATTGCTACAATTATCAATTAGAAAACTGTTTATGGTTTTCAATTGTAAAGAAAATTACATGTTACATAAAATAAGCAACAGTTAAGTAAATATTGTTACACTTACTATAAAAATTCTTTTTTTCTCTATATACGGTAAACGGTACGGTCCTCTTCACCAGAAAAAGAAGGATCACGTGCTTAATAACCCCAAGGATTCTAAACTGCAGTCTAAACTTCTCTGAAGAGGTGAAATACCTTGGTATTACCCTTGACAGGAAGTTAACACGGATCTCCCACTTAGATAGTACAACCGAAAGAGCATATATTGCCTATGAACAACTTGGCATCACCCCTCTAGACATACATAATATATGTATACAGTACGTAAATCGTTCAGCTGGACATAGGAAACATACATTGTATATATTTAGATACATAAATACATACATTGTATTATATTGAGACAATTGTGGCAGTGGCAACTAAGCTCTCTCAACGACAATATGGTTGTTAGGGACATTAACCTCAAAATTGACAACTCATTTCGACTGACACAAATAAACGTCAAAATATGACAATGTATTAGCTAAATATTTTTGGCGTAAGAGAATGGGAAAACTGTTTAGTTTTGAAATTAGTTTTTAAATAAAAAATATTTTAAAAATTTAAGTAAAATGATTACCTCATAATCATAAACTTTGTTTTTGATTTATTTATGAACAGCCTTGCATCAAAACTCACTCATTCTATTCCTCTATTGCACCAAAAACTCATACTCGAACAGAAGTTTCAACTAACACAGGTTAGCGCAGTTTCCACAATTCTCTGAATGTATATTCCCCATGTCCAGCTGAACGATTTACGTACTATATAAAAGAGGTAGCGCTAATGACAATGATACGATTCCGCTCAGCGGGTGCACACCTTGATGTAGGAATGGGACAATTGAGATGTCGTTTCTGATGGGGGGAGCTGGACACGCTACCCTTGCTACATCATCATCCTCATTTGGCTCTACAACTCTATGTGAGTTTTGGCCGCATTTACTATTTACCCTCCATTGTTGTCGGTCCTGAGCAGCTATTTCCCATTGCTGTACTACCATTTTTCATAGATCACTGGCTACTGCGTCCTTCCATCTCTTTCTTTCTTCCAACTTTCTTCAGTCTTCCAACTGACCTTTTGCGATCGGGCCTTTCCCAGAATGTGGCGTTCAGAAGTCTTTCGTCACTCGATCTTAGCACGTGGCCTGCCCATATTATTTGGTTTGCTTTAATGTAGCGTACTATGTTTTCATCTCCGTATACTGTCTGGAGTTCATCATTGTGTCTTCTTCTCCATTCTCCTGTTGTCTCGTCTCCGCAAGGCCCATAGATAGTCCGCAGTATCTTTCTTTCAAGTACCAGTAATTTGGATGTTTCTCGCTGGTTCAGAGTCCATGTCTCGCTTCCATACGTTATTGTGGGACGAATTATTGTCTTATATACTCTTATTTTTGCTGGTCTTGAGAGTATTTTTGATTTAAGTACGGTCATTAATGAGTAATATGCCCTGTTTGCTGCAATGATCCTGGCTGCCACGTCCTTTTCATATTTATTTTCAGATGTTATGATCGCTCCCATGTACTTGAATTCTTTGACGACTTCAAAGTTGTATTTATTAATTGTTACGTTTTGCCTAACCCTTGGTCTTGGGTACTTCCTAACCACCATGTACTTGGTCTTGTCCTCGTTGACCTTAAGACCAACTTCCTTGGCTCCGTTCTCGAATAGGGTGAAAACTTCTTTTGCATCTCTGGTGGATTGTGCAATAGGGAACTTACACATTTTTTTTATTACATAATAATGTTCAGTTTTGTATAAAAATGAGATTTCCAAAATTGCACGCTTCAAAAACTCATAATAACTTAGAAGTACAAATTTAAAGTCTTCTGTATTTTAAAATAGTTCAAGCGACCAGAGACGTCTAGTCTGGGCTGATTATCGGAGAATAGGCCATTTTTGGGAAAAGTTATTTACCAGCAATTTTATTGCTGGAATCGAATTATAAGATCCTATTTATTAATAATATAGGTATGCAAAGTCCTCAGATAGTGTGCTACTTTTTTTATAAACAAAATGGCGCCCGAAAATCGTGTTTTTTTCAATTATTGCTCTATAACTCCGAAGATTTTAACTTTACAACAAAAACACCCAAATAAAAATTCACCGTGATTAAATTCTGCATAGAGACGTGTTTTTCCCGATCTGCTTCGACGAAAATTTTCCTCGGAAAATGCGGGTTTTCCCAACAAAATCTTTAACTTTCAAATAAAGTTTTAGATAAGTAATTATTTACCAATAATTAAATAATTTGGTGACTTAAAAGCATTCTTGGTTTAGATTATAGTTCCAGAAGCTGGTGAACATTAAACGAATATTTTAGCAACAATTCAATTGTTAATTAATAATTTACAGTCGCAATAATAACCAAAATAATTATGATACACTGATCAAACTTTGAAATCTTATAAAGATGAGATGCCTATTTAACATTTTGTCGACAAAATATAAATTTTTTATTTTTTTGCATAATCTTTAAATGTTTAAAAAAAATAGTTATAAACAAATTAATGTTTCTCAGAAAGTTTTTATTACATTATAATTTTAAGAAATAGCTAAAACGCACATTTCAAATATCTTGAAAATGAATGCCTTAAAACTTTTTTGCAACCATTTGCAAAAAAGTTATGAAGCAGCAAAGTAAACATACGATTACTACGGTATTTATAATTTTTTTTAATTCTTTCAAAGCGTAGAAGTGAGTTTAAAGTACAAGCTAATTATTTATAAAAAAAATCTGTTATCAGTTTAATAGTTATATTTTAATTAAAGATTATAAATATATTTTTTTGTAATTTACACGCGCGAAAGTAGAATAATACAGTACCGTAGCTACCCGCCCACGTACACAACTCGCGCGAGTTTAATCGTGTCAGTCGCTTCGAGTGAACATTTTTATCTCCGGCTCTGTATCAAGCCTACTTTCGCGCTAAAAATTACAAAAAAAAGTATTTTTAATCTTTGATTAAAATATAACCATTGCACTAATTTTTGACATTCTTTGTGAGCAATTAGATTGTACCATAGACTCACTTTTAAGCTTTAAAACAATTAAAACAAATTATAAACAACGGACAATCGTATATTTACTTTGCTGTTTCATAACTTTTTTGCAAATGATTGGAAAATTTTTTTAAAGCATTCATTTTCAAGACCTATGAAATACGCATTTTAAGTATTTTTTAAAATTAGAATATAATAAACAATTTCTGAGAAATGTTAATTTGTTTATAACAATTTTTTTTAAACATTTAAAGATTATGCAAAAAAATTAAAAAATTATATTTTGTCGACAAAATATTAAATAGGCATCACACCTTTATATCCTTTCTAAGCTTGATCAATGTCTCATGATTATTTTGGTTGTTATTGCGACTGTAAATTGTTAATTTACAATTGAATTGTTGCTAAAATATTCGTTTCATTTTCACCGGCTTCTGAATTTATAATCTATAACAAGAAAGCTTTTATTTCACCAAGCTATATAATTATTGATAAATAATTACTGGCCAAAAAATTTATTTGAAAATTCGATATTTTGTTGGGAAAACCCACATTTTCCGAGGAAAATTTTCGTCGGAGGAAATCAGGAAAAACATGTCTCTATGCAGAATTAAATTGGAGTGAATTCTTATTTGAGTGTTTTTGTGTAAAGTTAAAATCTTCGGAGTTATAGAGCAATAATTGAAAAAAATACGATTTGTCGGCGCCATTTTGTTTATAAAAAAAGTAGCACACTATATGCGGACTTTGCATACCTATATTAATAATATATAGGATCTTATAATTCGATTCCAGCAATAAAATTGCTGGTAAATAACCTTTCTTTGTACTTTACAAATTAGACCAGGGTATTATAACTATTTTTTTTTTTCAAAATTTAAAGATTATGCAAAAAAAAGAAAAATTTATATTTTGTCGATAAAATATTAAATAAGCATCTCATCTTTATAATCTTTATAAGTTTGATCAATGTATCATGATTATTTTGGTTATTATTGCGATCGTAATTTGTTAATTAACAATTGAATTGTTGCTAAAATATTCGTTTAATTTTCACCGGCTTCTGGAATTACAATCTATACCAAGAAAACTTTGATGTCACTAAGTTATTTAATTATTTATTAATAATTACTTACCTAAAACTTTATTTGAAAATTAGAGTTTTTGTTAGGAAAACCCGCATTTTCCGAGGAAAATTTTCGTCGGAGCAAATCGTGAAAAACATATCTTTATGCAGAATTTTATTGCGGTGAATTTTTATTAAGGAGTTTTTGTTGTAAAGTTAAAATCTTCGGAGTTATAGAGCAATAATTGAAAAAAATACGATTTGTCGGCGCCATTTTGTTTATAAAAAAAGTAGCACACTATCTGCGGACTTTGCATACCTATATTATTAATATATAGGATCTTATAAATCGATTCCATTAATAAAATTGCTGGTAAATAACTTTTCCATGAATTTTGCTAATTAGCCCAGAGTAGTCGCATAGTTTAACTATATGGTTCTGTTTATAGTTATATTTACGTATATTCTTTTGCTTCTTCTTTAGTTTATTGGCCTCCACCTACTTGGATATTTGGCCAGCTCGTCGTCGCGCAATAAAGGAAAAATATTTATATTCTAATGACATTTATCGTATGTCATTGTAATAATATATACCAGTTTGTTTAGATTGGAGTTTGATATAGTTATTGAAGGAAAGGAAAGAAGGTTTACTATGGAAAATAAAACCATTTTGTAAAAGTACAAATTTTCTATGAATAGTTCAAACGATCAAAAACACTTGTAACGTCACATAACTGCATTTTCTACTGACGTTTATAATGTTTAATTTAAAATTATATACAATTTTGTTTACTTTGTTGGTTAGCCCGGTGACGTCATGACGCGTTTTGGGCTGGCTGGTATAATTTGAATTTTTAATCGTCTTTAGGGGCCGAAGAAAAAACAAACAAAACTTTTTTTATCTTTGATACATATATTTTAAATTATGTTCTGTTGTGATTTTTATAACATTTTTTTCGAATTTAAAATTTTCTGCAAGTTCCCTATTGTGTCCACGTCATCTGCAAAGGCCAATAGTAGTTTTGATCCTTGGGCGGCAAATCCGTTTGTCAGTTGAGGCTGCACCCTTGCTACATGCAGGCTGTAATTCATTTAAACCTACTTCTGTCTTCGACAAACCCTACAAAATCGAAACAAGACAACATAGGGAGTCAAATGTGGCAAATGCGTATTGCATAATATACACTGAAGACAAACACTTCCAAAATAGAAGAGGGCTCAGGATGTGGGGCATACTCCACATCACTGGGTTATAAAATGGGGCATGGGTAAAAAGGCCAGCGTAGTTCAGACTGAAATGGCTGGTATCTCCATAGCCGCAAAAGAAATAACCCAAAAAGGTATAACGGGTTAAACCATAATAATCTGCACGTACAGCAGACAAGCGCTACTAACCCTGAATAGACCACGCGTCATATCAGGGATAGTATTGGAGTGTCATGAGTCAGTAGCCCAAGCTTCATCATCCTGATAATTTGCTTTGATAATAACAATTATCTTTGATTAATCCCAAGCTTTGATAATAACATCATCCTGAGGTGAGTTAAAGGGCACAATGGAAATAAAGTCAACCATCGCGGAAATTGCCAAATGTCGCTCCGACACGCAAACTGTGAAAAGGTGGGAAGAAGGGCCATGATGTAGCTTGCCAAGGTAAAATTAAGAAACCTTGGGAAGTCGGCATCAGAAAAGTACTTGGGAATGACCAGGAAAAACCTACGCTTGACAGTTGGCTTTTTAACTGGCCATTGTCAACTAAGCAAACACCTACACACACTGGGACTAGTCTGCATATAGGCTGAGTAGAGTTCTGGGTGTTCATGAAACGTCAGCTGTAATGCTTTGTTTTTATCGGCGGGTGTAATTTCCTCACCGAAATAATCTTTTACCTGAGTTTAGAAGGGTATGTCATAATCCCACAGGTATTTTCCTCACCAAGACCGAAATGGTTATTTCAGGTAGATTTTACTAAAAGGCATTCAATTGAATTATTTATCTACTATTAAATTACAGTAGGTACCACGTAGGTACCTATAATAATTAATTAATTAATTGTAGTATTTTATTTTTAGTCATATGTACTTGGAATTTTGACAAAAATGGCATGTTTAATAGAAAGTGATCGAGGTGAACCTTTACTAGTATTTGAAAATTTTATTTTTTATGAAGTGAAAGTTTTAAAAAGTGAAGAAGTGTTCTGGAGGACAAAACAACTTGTACCTAGTGCGAAATTTTTTACTATTGGTGCAAATTTTACAATATCTAGAAGTAGGTAGCCTACAACATAATCATGAACCAGATTGTCAGAAGTTAAATCGAAAAATTGTTTCTAACTATTGTAAACATAAAGCCGAAGAGAATATTATTGAAAAACCAGCAAAAATTATACGCCAAGCGCTTGCAGCTAATTTGTCTGAAACAAATACTACGATGGTTGTCAGTTACAGTGTTGCCAATCGCATTTCTCTAGATTATCCGATGATCGCTCGAAAAATATCCGATTTGTCACGAAAAGGTACGCTAGGTCAAAAATTATTCTGTTATTAAAATCAATGTTGCCAATGTTATTCTTTTAGTCCCATTAACAACCATCAAATAACAAAATCCGTTGTTCGTACGTCAATCAGTTGATTGTAATAAATTATCATTATGATAATTAACATAATTGATTGATTAATTCATTATTAATTATCAATTAACGTAACAATTAGGGAGCGTTCAAGTATTACGTAACGGCGATTTTTGAAGATTTTTGACCCCCCCCCCCCCCCCAACCTGCGTTACGTGATACTTGCACGCTCCCTTATTAACAAAATTGATTAATTAATCAATTAATCTCATAATTGTAATCAATTATGTTTTCAGCAACCCAATCAAAGTTGACATTGACAGTAATTAAATATTTGATAATGATCAGTTGATTCCATTTCTGATTAGCCTTCGAACAACCGGCCCTTTAATCTACTGGATTCTCTATTTCACGGTTTAAAAATTTTCGTTTATAGATGAAAATCTCGTATCCTAGCTGATTATTACCTAATTCATGTATGTAAATACTATTTACTTACAATTATTATATTATTCGTATTTTGTATTATCGTAAGTGTTAAATTCTAAATAAATAAATACATAAATCTAAATATTTCATTATTTGGATCGTTATATTAATTTATTATAATTATTTAAGTAAAAAAAAACACTTTTAAATAATATTTTATTAAAACGTAATAACTACCCAAAACTAGGTACTGGAAAAATAAATAATAAATAAATCAATACAAAATAAACTACAGCTACATTAATAGCATAGGCGCAAAATTTCTGGTCAATGCTTTTAAAATGCATTTTATTTTTATCGAGTCTTGAATTACTTAAGCACTGCACTACATAAAATGAAAATAAAACTAAATCGTGCGTGAATTAGCTTTCATAAGTTTAAAGAATAAAAACTAAAAACTCATCGGACGGCAATAAACTCATATTCATCGAACTAATACTCATCAAAACAATAACATCGGACGGCAGACGGTTTTTGAAATTTGAATTGTATTAGTATGCCTTAAGTGGATGCACTTGTGCATTTAAATTCTAAACAAAAGAATCGGCACATGTCCCTTTTGGCAAAAGATGAAAAGTATCGGATGTCACTAACATTCATCCAGTATAGACTATTTATAAAAATTTGGGCGGAACCAAACAAAATTAATGTGTTGTTGGTGTTGGAAATATATGGATGAGAAAGCTTTAGTCGATTGTAGATACACTGAAAAATATCCGCAAATATCCGATTTATTTAAAGATACGAAGAAGATACGACAACTTTCAAAAAGGTACGCAAATCGGATAATTATCCGCCGATTGGCAACACTGGTCAGTTACATAAGAAAAAATATATAATTATCGACGAAAAATTATGCCTGGTCGACTTCCTTCCAATATTGATGAGGTTCAAGAATTTGTGAAGAGGTGTGTTCAAAAAACAACCAAGAGGGAAAATTTTCTCTTTATAAACTATGTCAAAAGTAGGATAATTGTATTTAGTTGTGAAACAAATATTAGACTTTTAGCCACATTGAATTTTATTATATGTATGTCAGATTTTCTTACGGTACCACATATTATTTGCAATTATTCACTATTCATGTGCTAATTAATGGGCATTATATTTCTTTATTATACTGTTTACTGTCAAACAAAAAAAGAGAAATTTACATTATTTTTTATTTGTTAAAATCAGAAATTTTTAAAGCTCTCAAAATTGAGTTTAATTCTAGTAAAATTTTTGTAGATTTTGAAAAGGCAATATACATAATGCAATCATTCAAATGTGTCCGAACACTGAAATATTTCTTATTTCTCATAATGCTTAGTGCCCTTCAGGGCGTCGAATTCAGTCTCTTGATTTAATATCAGAATATAAAAATGATTCTGAAGGAGGCAAGTGCCTCAAACCTACTTTTGGCCTTACATATAAAACCAGAAGACGTATCAGATTGTTTTGTATTTGATTTAATGTCATACAAACCAGAAAATGAAATTTTAGATAGATATGTTGACGATTATTTAGTTGAAAGTTATATAGACGAAAATGCCATATTCTCCCCATATTTGTGGACAGAGGCAAATTCTTCTGTTATTCGTATTACGAATGCTTGCGAATCTTTTCATTCGCATTTTAATTTATCGTTTTTTAATACGCATCCATCTATATATAGTTTCTTAGAAAAAGTTAAAGAATTTCAGGTAGATACCTACGTATGTTAAAATTTAAAGTTTGCATATTGCAAAACCTATCAAAGATAAACAAGTTAAACTGAAATTGAAAAATGTAGAAAATTTATTAATATCAGTCTAATCAAATGACTAGAATGGATTTTGTAAAGTGTCTGTCTTAAATAATAATTTATACGTCTTGCATATTATCTATATTATAAATTATAAACTATTATTATAATGTAAGGAAATTAATGTCTTGTATTCGGATTTCGGATGATTTCATAATAGACATTCTTAAATTAAATCTATATTTTTATTTTATTACCTGAGTTGGTGAGGAAAATACCTACCGGATTAATAGGAACCCTTAAATTTGGTGAGGAAAATACCTGTCGGATTACATGTTTTTACTGGTTGGTGAGGAATTTACCTCCGCCCGTTTTTATGTTATGTTATTCTTTCATGAGAGCCTTTTTGCAAATTTTTCTTAGCTTCGCTTTTCCTAGATTCATCCTTTAATTTCATTAAGTAAATCTTTTTTCTTTCTTTCATCGTTCAATTTTGAGTACCAACGTGCTCTATATTATATTTTTCTACAGCATTTAATGGTACTTTTGACTGGAATGGTTATGTCTAATGGTTAATAAATTCAAACTTTTTGATTTTTTGCATAGGTGTCTTAAACCAAGTAGTGCCAACCAAAATAGGTACAAACTATGGTCTTTGATCGGTTAGAGGGCGACAACCTTTCGGAAAAAAAGTGGGATCATGTCTTTAATGTGTAATACACGTAGTATATCATAATATGTAAGAAATAATATGATATCTTGATAGAATTTATTAGCAAGATAATAATAGGCGTAGTCATTTAAAATACAAAATTAATTTCAATATAGTAATTACATTCTGTGTAAACCAGTTAGCGATTTTAACCGATGTTAATTAAATCTCAATTTAATGTGCAAAGCATTATCTTTTCTACGACCATAGGGCTATTATTAACATCTTTTTCTCTATTTATTAAGTAAAAAAGAAATTACATAACTTAGGATCTTCAGGTGTAATAATTACAAAAGAGTTCCGCGCCTTAATCATTTATTATCGATGTAGATATTTATAATTGAAGTTAGGATCGGGGTATTACTCCTTTATTAACAAAAATATATATTTGTAATTAGCAAATGCTTGGTGTGATAAAATCTATAAATTAAATATTTTTCTATGAAGAAATTTAGTGAAAATATAGTAAATACATATACTAATAATAAATAATATAAGACGGCTCTTGTTTCGGTTTTAGGCTATTAGTGTAGGAAACAGAGGTTGAACCTTGCAAAATGGACACAAGTCCGGTTTTATTTTTTTTCTGGTAGATCAAGGGGAGCTTATTATAAGACTTACTTTTTCTGAAAAAATTTCGCCCCGGAACCCCCTTTTTCACCCCTTTAAAGGGGGTAATTTGTGGTTTTTGCGGAACGTAGCCCTTCCTGTACCTTTTACAAAAAATTTTTTTTATAGAAATATGAAGATGACTATATTTTCTATGATTTATTACCCGACAGCATATGTCTATCATACACCGTTTAGCGGGGGTGGCGCCCCAAAGTTGACAAGTTTTTAAAAAAGATGTTTTTAAAAAAAATATATTTTTCCCTAACTGTAACGGAAATTAAGAAAAAGTCCTGCGACAATTTTTCACAAATAAGTGACTGATTTTTTGGTATAGGTTTCACTTACGGGTAATAGCCCTATTTTTAATTACAGGGTGTTACATTTTAAAAAACCCCTTTTTATACCATCTGAACCGTTTATGCTAGAGTAGAGTAAAAAGACTTTCAGAGATTACCCACGTACTGGTGCTATTTAGAAATTTGTATAATTTACCCCAATTTTTTCCTCGGAACCACCTGAAAAAAAAGAATAATAATAAATAAAGTGATTTTCTTAAAATCCTTTACACACAATGCCCTTTATTAATATGCTTCATATATCATTTTGTGCACGTTATTATTACCCATACATGGACACCAAAAGCGATTTCCTAGTGCAACCCCTGTAGCCAAAAAAAAATAAATAAAATGGGGGTTGAATTTTTTTTTTGTTTTTTGCTTTTTGATCCATATGGGCATATGCTTCATCAATTCTGCTTTTCAAAAATATATATGGTTATTGCAACATTCCTGCGGAAACCACCCCTATCCTTGAAAATATACTGCAGAAACTACCCCCATCGCTTGGCGAGCATGTTTTTACGATTTTCTCATTACCTATGCATTATTTTTAAACAAAACTTATACAAGGTTAAAGACCACTATTAACTCTAAAAATTAGGTCCTATTCATTTTTTCGTGTAAGCAACCGTTACGGCACAGTGGCGCCGTAAACTTCGTGATATGCTTTGGCGGGCTCCAGTTTTTGTTTTTTATTTCGTCACTTGTTTGTTTTATTGATTAAGTACTTATGTAAAATAAAACAACACAGTGTAAGCTACAAATTATGACCTATACACATTTTACATTCTTTGCCCCCCAAAGCCACAGTGGTGGCCCAAAATCAATTTTTGCATATTTTCGCCACCTACACGCATTTTATTTCATTAATGCTACCTTAATAGCACAATATTCACCCTTAAGTGGTCGCTAAGCAGTGGCGGATCCAGGGAGGGGTGATGGGGGCGATCACCCCCCCCTCTCATACCCAAAGTGATATTATATTTAAAGATTATAAAAATATTCATTTATTTTTATAGAAATTTAGCCAATTGGCACCCCCCTTAACGATGCTGGATCCGCCACTGTCGCTAAAACATAAAAAGTACGCCATCATTATAAAAATAATAATATAAGTATTTCTATAAAAATAAATGAATATTTTTATAATCTTTAAATATAATATCACTTTTGGTTTGAGGGGGGGTGATCGCCCCCATCACCCCTCCCTGGATACGCCACTGCTTAGCGACCACTTAAGGGTAAATATTGTGCTATTAAGGTAGCATTAATGAAATAAAATGCGTGTAGGTGGCGAAAATATGCAAAAATTGATTTTGGGCCACCACTGTGGCTTTGGGGGGCAAAGAATGTAAAATGTGTATAGGTCATAATTTGTAGCTTACACTGTGTTGTTTTATTTTACATAAGTACTTTATCAATAAAACAAACAAGTGACGAAATAAAAAACAAAAACTGGAGCCCGCCAAAGCATATCACGAAGTTTACGGCGCCACTGTGCCGTAACGGTTGCTTACACGAAGCAACGTGTTTTTAGAGTTAATAGTGGTCTTTAACCTTGTATAAGTTTTGTTTAAAAATAATGCATAAGTAATGAGAAAATCGTAAAAACATGCTCGCCAAGGGATAGGGGTAGTTTCTGCAGTATATTTTCAAGGATAGGGGTGGTTTCCGCAGGAATGTTGCAATAACCATATATATTTTTAAAAAGCACTATTGATGAAGCATATGCCCGTATGGATCAAAAAGCAAAAAACAAAAAAAAAAGTTTCAACCCCCATTTTATTTATTTATTTTTGGCTACAGGGGTTGCACTAGGAAATCGCTTTTGGTGTCCATGCATGAATAATAATAACGTGCACAAAATGATATATGAAGCATATTAATAAAGAGCATTGTGTGTGAAGGATTTCAAGAAAATCACTTTATTTATTAATTCTTCTTTTTTTGGGGTGGTTCCGAGGAAAAAATGGGGGTAAATTATACAAATTTGTAAATAGCACCAGTACGTGGGTAATCGCTGAAAGTCTTTTTACTCTAGCGTAAACGGTTCAGATGGTATAAAAAGGGGTTTTTTAAAATGTAACACCCTGTAATTAAAAATAGGCTAATTACCCTTAAGTGAAACCTATACCAAAAAATCAGTCACTTATTTGTGAATACTTGTCGCAGGATTTCTTCCTAATTTCCGTTACAGTTAGGGAAAAATATATATTTTTTAAAAACATCTTTTTTAAAAACTTGTCAACTTTGGGGCGCCAGCCCCGCTAAACGGTGGATGATAGACATATGCTGTCGGGAAATAAATCATAGAAAATATAGTCCTCTTCATATTTCTATAAAAAATTTTTTTTGTAAAAGGTACAGGAAGGGCTACGTTCTGCAAAAACCACAAATTACCCCCTTTAAAGGGGTGAAAAAGGGGGTTCCGGGGCGAAATTTTTTCAGAAAAAGTTAGAAAAAGAATAAGCACCCCTTGATCTACCAGAAAAAAAATAAAACCGGACTTGTGTCCATTTTGCAAGGTTCAACCTCTGTTTCCTACACTATATTGATTATGTATTTTAGAAAGGAACTACAACGTTAACGGGGTTTTATTGTTTCATATAGTCAATGGCCCTCTAGATATGAAAAAACCGCGGAGTGCTACTATTTAATGGGGTGCGTTTTTGAGAAAGAGGTAAATTAGTCCCTAGGTATAGAACGAATTAGGGTGAGTTCTATGCACGTTTGGTACAAACACGTCTACAGTAAAAATTTTCCAGGTTAAATTTACTATCGAAATATATCTTAAAGTCAAAAATATTTTTTTTACCAAAAAAATATTCAAAAGAAAAGCAAGAAAAAAACACGAAAGGTAGAATTTTTGTTTCTTGCCCTATAACTTTTTTCCACGGGGGATATAGGTATAGGGTATAGGCATTGCTTCACAGAAAAAAAACAGCCATCTTTCCTCTTTAAAATAACGTTTGGTGTAAGTATTTATAGTTTACAGTTTCCAAAATATGATTTTTCAAATTTCGCCACTCACAACAATTTCTGGCCATTTTCCTTGTTACTTCGCAAACATTGTTCTGTAACTTTTTTTTTACGCAGCTTTAGGTATATGCAATGTCACATTTAGTAGGAAGAAAAGTCAATTACCTTTAAAATGGTCTATCTCAAAAAGATGTATGACTATTTTTAAGCAAGATATGGTTTTTCAAAATGTTATACTTTTAACGATTTCTGATATATTTTACGATTATTTTTAAATTTCTCATTATAACTTTTTTATTGTATATTTAGGGATATACATTGTGCAATAAAAAGGAAAGCTTATTTTCTTTACTTACAAATGGAGTATTGTAAAAAATTCTAGGTCTATTTTTAAACAAGATATGCTTTTTCAAAGTTTGACATATTATACATAATAGGTCTCACTAAGTTGGAACCATATTATGTAAAACTTTTTATTATTAACTTTATGAAAAAAATTATTCTTTATAAAATGCCCTGCATAGTCTAACACTTAAGATGTAATCATCAGATATAAAATTTTATCAATAGTGTACGAGATATGTTAAAAAATATGAATTTCGCTCAAGAGTAAAGTACCTTTATATTACACAATATCGAAAAGTGTTATTAAGAAAAGTTATTTGGAATTAAAAATGATGTTACAATATGCATTTATATTCTTCTAATTGAAAAAAATAAAAAATTTTAAATTTTTTCTCAAATTACGGATACCCTTGGATATCATATGGATATCTTGTTTAAAAATAGTCCTAGAGGTGATTGCAATACACCATTTTAAAGTAAAGAAAATAAGCTTTTTTAATTCCAGAAATTATATACCTAACTGTACAAGAAAAAAAATCATAATGAGAAATTTAAAAAATAATCTTAAAAATATCAGAAATCATAAACCTTGATAAATAATAACTTGTTTAAAAATAGTCGTTCGACCTTTTATACAGTAGACCATTTTAAAGGAAATTGACTTCTCTTTCTACTAAATGTACCATTGCATATACCTAGAAATGCGTAGAAAAAAAGTTACAGAACAATGTTTGAGAAATAATGGGGAAAATGGCACAAAAATTCTGTGAGCAGCAAACTTTGAAAAATCCTATTTCGGAAACTGTAAATCCTAGAGACTTCTACCAAACGTCATTTCAAAGAGTAAGGATGGAAATTATTTTTCGCTGAAGCAATGCCTATACCTATATCCCTGTGGAAAAAAGTTATGGGGCAAAAAACAAAATTGCTTTCTTTCGTGTTTTTTCTTGCTTTTCTTTTGAATGTATTTTTGTAAAAAAAAATACTTTTGACTTTAAAATACGATATTTCGATAGTAAATTTAACCTGGATCAATTTTCCTGTAGAAGTGTTTGCACCAAAAGTGAATAGAACTCACCCTAATTCACCCTGTGCCTAGGGACTAATTCACCCCTTTCTCGAAAACGCACCCATTTAAATGGTAGCACTCCGCGGTTTTTTCAAATTTAGAGATCCGTTGACACATGAGACACTAAAATCCCGTTAACGTTGTAGTTCCTTTTAGCTCTCTTATTTTGAACATAATTAATAGCCTATTTACAACGAAATGATTATTTATTATTTTTATTAGTTCTACTCATAATCTGAGTATTGGGAACTAATCTTTGTTGGAATTTTACCATGCTGAATATACTAACTTTCGTAATATAATTTGACTAAAAAATCGTACTGTAACGTTTATTTTGACTTTACTGCTCTCCTTCTGGCAGTGGATACCCTAGTATTGGCGCTGTGACTAAATGTCTTTTCAAGGTTTTAAAGGCAGTTTGGCAATCTGCATCCCAGCCATAATCCCTTGCTTCCTCTGTAGTATGTAGCGTTAATGGCTAGCGATATCTGAAAACTTCTTAATAAACTTCCGATAATAAGTACGTAGTTCCAGAAAACTTCTCACTTGATGTTTGTCAGTCGGTTCAGGCCATTCCTTAATGGAATCGATTTTTCCTTTATCTATGGCCAATCCTTCTTTGCTGACTATATGACCTAGACCTAGATAATTGACTTTACTTTGAAATAGCTGTCCACTTTTTGTGGTTTAACATGAGCTGGGCAGCTTTAAGTCGATTAAACACGTCTTCTAAATTCTTCATATGGTCTTCAAAAGTCTCCCCTATTCGATGTCGTCTAAATACACCAGGCACGTTTTCCAAGATAACCCTCTCAACACATTTTCCATAAGCCTCTCAAATGCCTCAGGAGCATTACAGAGTCCAGACGGAGAGTCACTCATATAACTTTTACCTTTAAAATATCTGTATAAGATTTTTTTTAGGCAAAATTGATGATTTTTTCGCGGCTCTAGACTGGTATATAAGGTACAAGAATAAAAAACCGATAAACGCCATAAAAATGAGTGGCACATACAATATTCCAGCTACAAAAGATCTGATATGAATATTATGTGGCGCGAAAATGTATTTTCATTTTGATGCAAAATAAAACTTTAGTTTTATTTTAAACGATTTTTCCATAATATTTGCTAAAGAAGTAAAACGCGCCACAAAAGAGAAACTTTGATACAGTTTTAATTTTGAAACTCTTTTGTGGCGCGTTTACTTCAAATTTAGCAAATATTAGGGAAAAATCGTTTAAAATAAAACTAAAATTTTATTTTTCATTAAAATGAAAATACATTTTCGCGCCACGTAATATTCATATCAGATTTTTTGTAGCTGGAATATTGTATGTGCCACTCATTTTTACGGCGTTTAGCGGTTTTTTATTCTTGTATCAGGAGTTTTTCAAAGTTTTCTATAAATTAAATGTATGAAGTTGAATGCAATTTTTCTCGATTACACGTTAAGCTTTATAAATAGTCGCCTTTGTCGCATTATCTCCCAAATGATCTAGTGTTCATCTAATGTACACTAGATTTTTTTCTACTCGAAATATATTGAAAAAAAATATTGGGATGGCCGGTTAATAAACTCGGATTGCCCGTTGCCAGATCAAATTAGCGTCGTAACCACTACAACTACATAAACCATTTCGGGAATAATCGTTAATTTTATTACACTTTTGTAGCTTAATAACTTCTAAACGGCTTAACCGATTTTGATCACTAAACATGAGTTTGAAACGTATTGACAAGTAGTATCTGATGCATCTAAGGTCAAGTATGATAACTGAAGCTATTACAGGAATTATTGAGCTTGAAACACCGTTTTTCCCATATTAAATAAGATTTGATCATACTTATGAAGCCTATAACTTAAAAATTCGAATTTTCCCGGATATGAGGTATACACCGTCAGATTCGTCTAGAGTCCTTCTACAAACGCTTAGTTATTGGCGCAATTTGTAGGTTGAAATTGTGAGTAATTGTCGAAAAACCAAAATTTTCAAAGTTTAGTTTTTCAGTTTTTCGGCGATACTAAGCCGTGTGTATGTCTGATCCTGACGGCTTAGACACCATTTGAAAGCTTAACTCAACACTATTGATTTTGTGTATTTGCGGTTCTCCTGTCTCTTCTTGAACCGAAGATATATACACAAAAAATATGCCGTTTTGTACCTACCAAGTCCTATAGCTGGCTTATGGGTGGTCAAAAGGCACAAACTACACCAGTTCTGAATGGGCCCTGACCCCCTCTTCAAACACAGAAAAAAAATTCAGATCGGTTTAACTTTTCCAGTCACATACATACATATCCACAAACATTTTCCCTTTTTTAAATAGAAATTGAGTCATATTTCTGAGCTCGGTAACTTTTGAATGGTATAACCGATTTTCAAAATTAGACATGCGTTGGAAACGTAATGATCAGTACTATTAGAGTTTTGGGGACGAGAATGAAAAACAGGCACTAAATAGGAAGGGCCGTAAAATCCACACCCTTGGACCAAAATGGATGGTTGACATATGAATGGGTGAGTCTTTTCCTGAACTTTAAGATGGGAGTTGGCACAATTTTCAATTCCGTCAGATTTAAAAAATCGAAAATTTCGTGTATATATAGTGTCGCGTGTAGGGGGGTGTGGGTGTGCGCCAACGGCGAGAACTGCCGTTCTCTGGTAATACAACAGACATGACCGAATTTTTAACGATTTTTGAGTGATTTTGATTGACGAAATTAAAAGCAATAATAATTTGACCGTCGATTTTTCAAAATAAATGTCTCATCGTTATTAATGATGTTTCATTAAAGTTCACTAATTTATTTTAAATCAGTATAAATTTCCTAGACCGTCAATCAAATTCGTTAGTGACTTCCTTTTGAATACAGACAGTGGCAAAATAACCTAAATATTTACAACTTCTAATTCGTTTTTTATCGCTGCCGGTACACTATTGTACAATCATAGCGGTTTCCGACCGATAAAGTAGACCATGAGAACTGCATCTCGACTCTCGACACCACCTGATGATCTTTCGCTTGTTCTTTTTATCGATAAGTTAATATTTTCATAGTAAATAATAATAACGAACAGTTAGTTCCCTGCTTGACAATTCGATGTCAATATCTCTCGCTATTGGTTGTGGTTGTGAGTGCAGGCCTGAAGTGGGCTTTTTGATGGAGAGCTGTGATTAATTCTCTGCATTGTAGAACTTGGACACGTCGTTCCGTTTAATGATTCGATTGTTTAGTACCTATATTTCTTCCACATTCATTTTCCTCTTCAGAAAAAATAATATGTGTATCTACACTACAGCGTAGTAAAACACATTTCCGAACTTCGAAGCTTGTTTGATGCTTGAAAATTAGACCAGAGCATTTAGTACTAAAAACACCGAAATAAATCGATTTTGAAATACAGCATCTAGAGACTTGCAACTTTTTGCATTGTTGTTCTAAAGCTACATATTTCCTTGTGGCATTTTTATGATTAACTATTTATATGGAAAATAAGCCACAATTAAATTGAACAAATAATTTTATTAACGTTTCGACGCCCAAATCGGGTGTCGTAAAAATACAAAATATGTACTACTAAATTAAACAAGACTGTTGTTGCTAAGTAAAAAAATTCTTCTAATAATTTATTTAATCTGACTCATTTTGTAACGTTACAAACGTCACATCTTTGATATTTTATTTTTAAATAATTATTTTACATTATTTCCTTTAATATTTCATTAATAATTATCTTCTTCTATTTTGTTTACCCATTTTCCCCCTTAAAAATCGGTTGGCGCCCTCTTTTATTATCCTCTTTTATTTACTATATCTCTTTTCATTTAAATCATCGATTGAACATACTGAACGTACCCCATACATTGTATCATCTCTTGTGTTCCATGTTCTTTATTTCAAATTTCGGTCCAAGGTTCGTTGTCATGTCATTTTAATGACAGTGACAACCCCCGTATTTCATTCTCAAAATGGAGCTGGAAATGTCATAAAAGGCAAGGAAGCTTCAAAATTAAATCATTTTTATTCCAAATCAAATCTTCCTCTTGGGGTGAGTTTTTCATAAAGTTTTTTTAATAATTTCTTACAGTCATTATATTCCATCCATACCTAGCATCTTATAACAGTTTTTCTAATATTTTTTATATCTAACCTAACTTCTAATGTCAGACCATGTGTTGTGATATTTTAGTTTTAAATATTTCTTTCTAATTTACATGTATGCACGTTTAGTAATCAAATTATTTAACTATTCTCCTCATCTAAATTCCATTTAATTTATTCTTGTCATCTGCTACTCTTTCTGACGATTAGAATGGCAGACGGCACAATTTGGTTATTAATTTCTTGATTGTTGATATGTGTGTTTTTATCTTATAGTTTTTGGGAATAATATCAGTCCTCCCTCTGGGAGCTTCAACAACCCTCAATCGCCGGCGATACAACAACGAGGACAAAATCATCCAGACTGCAATGAATTCCACCTAGACTGCAACCATCCAACACCTGTAGGCCTGGTGGCCCAGAACATCCACGTCGCCAGAGCCCGTTGCAGAACCAGCAGCAGTAACATACGACATCAAGAAGTTACCATCAGCTACCAAAAGCCATAAGTATAATCCACAATTGTTAGTTTTTGGCAAGAATTTGAATATATTTGTTAATGCAATTTACTGTCATATTTTTATTATATCTTTATGAACAATAAACATGATTAGTTAAAACTATTGTTTTGTTTGCTAAATAAAATTGTTCGCATTCAAGGTATTTTATAAATGCGATTCTTTGTTCTTTCTTATTCATTGTTAGGTTTAGTTTTAGATAAAATAGATCTCAATGTGTTTATTGTTTTGAATGTTGTTGAAATGTTGAATTTATTTCCTATTGTTTTAAGTTTCTCGGAGAGTCCTTTTATATATGGTATTGATATTTTCCTCGTATTATTGTGGATGTTATAGGATCCCGTTCTTCGTTGTTCTGTTCTATTCGATCCAATCTTGACAATTCCTTATTGATAAACGATAAAGGATAATCATTTTTTTAATAAAACCGATGTTAACAATTGTTTTTCTTATAAAAATGAATTTTAGTTAGAACAAGTAATTTTGGCTCTATCATATAAGGATTTAATGATTCCCTTTTTAACGTTGATGTTGTGATTTGATTTGTAATTGAGATATCTTGTAATTGAGATATATTTGTATATATTTGTAATTGAAATATATTTGTCGATTTTTGCATTGTGTTCAAAAAAAGGTTTTTTGTTTAGAACAAGGTTAACCTTTAAACTCTAATATTAGTCTCTCAGAGATCCCATATCTATTAACCCGATCGTCCGACATTTTGATTATTTAGAGCTCTTGGCAACTATGGACATTTAGGACAAAACGACAGAGTAAATCGATTTTTAAATACAGTACCTATCGACTTGAAACCTTTTGCATTTTGGAATGACGTCAGGAAAAAAGTCTACTACCTATAAAAAACGGGCGGAAATGCATAATTGCATTTTAAAGTGTATAAAATGCATCCAAAAGTGTATAAACATGTCAAAATAAGTATTGTGACATAATTATGTCACATACTGTTTTCAGCTCCCGGCCTAACAGACCCGAGTTGTTTACCAAGTAACCTTTTTATGATTTATGATGTTCTATTGCTTCTCGACTTTTGGAGTAAATTCTTTCTTGTTTCTTGTAAATAATATTCGAGATGTTATTTATTTCTAGAACATTGAATGTTGTATAAATAGTAGGTTTTTGTAATTAGCAGGGCAGTTGTGAATTTGAAAACGTCGGTGTACTTTGATATGTAACGGGCACGGTATATTTCTGAATTTGTAATTAGATAAATTATTAGATTTAGTGTAATAAATAAATTAGATATCGTAGTTTGTAAAATAAAGGATATAAATGCAGTGTTTTTCATTTGTTTAGATGTAAGTTATTAAAAATAAATAATGTCAACTAAAATTAAACATTAGTGCCTAAAAGATCATAGAAAAGTCAAATTTTGTAACAGTATATTAATGGACAGATTGTCTTACTCGGAGTCTCAGAACACGAATACGCCATCAGATCCGACCCCGGAACACCTTTTGCCCAGCGTCACTGCTAAGGCGCATCATTTTCTGGAGTTTCGAGGGTTTTTGGTATTAAATTGATGCAAACAGCTTATTCGGGCGGTTTTTGAGGTTGCTGAAAACGAATACGCCATCATAACCGACACCCGGAGCAACGGGTGCCTAGGGTCACGTCATTTTCTGGAGTTTCGAGGGTTTTTGGCACCAAATGGATGCAAACAGATTACACGGTGAGTTTTTGGGGGTGCTGAACACGATTACGTCATCAGAACCGAACCCTGGGCCACCTGGTGCCGAAGTTAACTGCTAAGGCATATTATATTCTGTAGATTGAAGAGTTTTTGGGCACCAGGTGCCCTAGAGGGTCGGTTTTGGTGGCGTATTTGTCTTCAGCGATCCTAAAAACCCTCGAAAACAAAATGTGGCCCTTAAAGCCGCGTTCTCACTGGTTAATTTTTCGTGCGTATTGAACTAATGGCTCGTCGCAAGAATTTGAGTCGCAAATTTTTACCAGTGAAGACGCGGCTAAAAACCCACAATCGATGGAGCGTGTGCGTTGTGTGCGTCGAAAATTCTTGTGTCCGATTTATGCAACGAACACGTCCACATTAGTACAATTTACCTCGAGCACGCAAATATTTGACAAACAGCTGGTTCGACGCAAATTTTTACCAGTGAGGACGCGGCATTATACACTTATTGTGACACGTTTATGTACTTTTGAATGCATTTTATGCACTTTAAATAAAGTGCATTTTATGCACTTTAAATAAAGTGCATTTATGTCCCTACGTGCTGTATTTAAAAATCGAATTATATTTTCCTAAATGCTCTGGTCTAAATTTGCACCATTGTTCGCAAATGTATTGCTTTTACTACTAGATACGCAATATACTATTGTTACGTATCTGACAAAATGCAATTGAACTATAGCCCAGTCAAGGAGATTGAATAGCCACGAGATATTACATCTTCTTACTCTTCTTCTGGCTTTGATTTTACCCTGCATTATATTGATTTGTCCATTTTAACACAAAAATCAAATCGACTACATACTTGTGCAGAAAAGATAAAAAACTTCAGTAGTAAACGTAAAAGCTATACCTCGAGGATGCCTGTGGATCATATCATAAGCTGTTAAAAATGAAGTGTAGGATCAAACTACACCCAACCAGAAAAATGCATCAGGCAAAACAGCCAAGGTTAACTGATGCGGAAAAATTCCAAATGAAACTGATAAACAAGGGAAAATCGTAAATATATTATTAATATAAATATATTAGGGACACCTAGGGTTAGTGTGACAGCGGTGTTAGTGTGACAACATTAAATACTAATTTATATTGTGCTTTCATTTTACATATGATGTTATATTACACTTCTATTGCATTTCAACATATTATTTAAAAAAAATTGTTTCAGTCCCTTCTGTTTTTTAGGTTAAAATCATAGTATTTATTTATGTATGTATTTTAATTCGAATTTGAAATTCTGATATATTAGTCCAAATTTTGGATTTCTTCAAAATTATTTGTATTTAATTATGATTTTTTCTGTGCATAGTATTGCATAACTTATTTTAAACATTTAAACTTATTTTAAAGGCCAAATTGTCTTTATCTATTATTTTTTTAGGCATGTCACAGTAACCCCACAGATTTTCACAATGTGGGGTTTCTGTGACAGTGAAACATGGGTATAATGTGACATGTGGCACTATCACCACTTACTACCTTAGCTTACTTGCAACCTACTAGTAACTTGCAACCGTTCATCAGAAGAGCAAGGGATCGCTGGTTCATCATCTATCACTCTATTAACGACGTTCTACACCTTCGTTGCGGGGTATGCCTCTCAGAGGAAAGGGGGGAAACTTACATGCAAGCGAAAGTTGGTAACAATGCATTTATAGCAGAATACTCATATAATATGTTTCAGTATTGAATACTTTATAAAAATAAATTATAATAAATTACGGAAATTACGGAATAAATTACGGAATTAATTATAATAAATAAATTAAAAATAAATGGTACAGTAAACAATCCTCATTTTTTAATATGTTATTCCTTACAAAAAAAACTTTTAATTTAAGCACAAATAATTAAAAATCGTAAATTTGGGTCAAAAGTTATTAACTTTTTATTAAAAGTTATTAACCCATAAGAGCCCATGTTAAAACTTAACTTTGACCCTTAGTAGTAATTAAACGGCACGGTAAAACAATTTTTAAAAAATCAAGCATGCAAATCCTTAATTCTTTGCCGTAGGTGTAGAACGTCGTTAAAAGAGCATCAAATCACTGGCCAATCCTCCAGTCCATTACAAAGGTGTCAAATCACCAAACTTTCTGTTGGGCAAGAAACACTAGGGAAAATGTTTGAGCATATGCTTCTGGAAAAGATAGTTCAAAATAGCGTAAAAAAGAAAGTTAAACGAAGATTTGATACTGCAGAAATAATAACAAAAGAAGAATATGTACAGAAATAATAACAAAAGTCAAAAAGGCTGAGTCCATTAAAGGAAAACAAAAAAACTGTCCAAAAACAATCAAGAAAAAGTCAAAGAAAGATGAATCAGATAGTGATGAGGAGATAGAAGATATTATTATGTCTTTAGGGGAAAGTGACTAAACAGAAGAGGAATTCTTAGAGGAAACTGCGACACTAAAAGCTGTAAACGAGGAAGATATTAAACAAGCTCTTTTATAGTTGCAACTTGTATGGGTGAAAAGCGTGGTAGAACTGCTTTTAGGTATGTGTGTGTGTAATTGAAAACTTTGACGACACTAAAGATGAAATGAAATAGAAGTGGTAGGATTAAGAAGTGTTGATAAGGATAAAGTGTTTTGTTGTTAATGAAAAATACAGTTCATTTATTAGAATGTCTCAGACTATAGGAATATTGATGGATCCGATATTATCCCCTAATGGTGAAAGAATTCAGTATACTTTGGAAAAGTCGATGTTTTTGAATGTTAGATATTACTGAATTTGTAAAATAAGTAAAAGGTTCTCAATAAAATACCTATGTTTAATAAAAAAATTGGTGTTTTATATAAGAAATTTCACATTTTTTTTCTAAAATTTTTGTCGAATTTTTAAATGTCAAAAATTATTAAAATATTTTTGTAATGTCTTTCTTTGTCACACCAAGGCACACTCAATCCTAGGTGCTTTTAAATGGCAAAAAAACCTAGTTGTAACACTATCCCTAATACTTAGTGTGACCAACTAGTCCGAAAAATCCGGGACATGGCCCGAATTCCGAAATCGTGTCCCGGCGTCCCGGACAAGGCGTCCGGGCCATCCGAATTTTCAACGTTTTGGTAAATTATATTTTGACATTTTGAATACGTTATTCTTCTAAGAATTGACATCAAATTGAATTGGTGGGACGAAAAATATAGACAGCCGAAAATGTGGACAACCTGAAAATTACACATCGAAAATTATACATCGAAACCATAAAAAATATTTTGATGGAAATATTTTGATTTTCGTCTCATTTTTAGCAAGTTCAATCATTCGACAAATATGATAGTAAGAAGTAATCAACATAAAAATGTTCTGAAGCTGTTTGCTTGTGGCATGTTTACCAATTATATTTTTAATGGGATTAAGCTACAATTGGTTGTAATGATAATTACATTTTTATATTAACTTAAGATTACATTTATATGGAAATCCAACATCATTTAATTTTATAACTTTTTTTTGAGAACCATTTCAGGATTGGAAGTCGAAACTTTAAAAACTAACAAAAATGTAATTATCATTATAACCAATTGTGACGTAATCCCATCAAAAATATCACTGTCAACATAAAAACATTAAATAATCAGTAAAATGATTTGAAAACAAATGGCCCGATTTTCATTGAAAAGTCTTGATTTTAGGTATTTTTTTCAGCCTCGTCCCGAATTCGACTGAATTGGAGTTGGTTACACTATGGATACTAGTCACAGTAACCCCATAATGAAGGGATAGTGTTACACCTTACCCTCTTAAATAAAACATAATGTATAAGGAATTTTAAAAATGCAACATGCCTATTCACTGTGCAATGATTGTGACAATTAACCAGAAAGTCTTCACTAAAAGTCTGAAACCATTCAATTAAAAGCAAATATTTTTTTTTTATTTTAAAATCAAATTTGCATATTTTTACGTCACACTAACCCTAGGTGACCCTATATCATTTCACTAGTTCTGATACCAACTTTCATTTTCAAAATGGTACCCAAATGATTACGTTTGGACTTCTTGGGCTTAACAACCCTCTATTAAACGGTTTTATACAATAATTATGTATTTGGGATCTTCCACATACAGTGCGGTGGAATAAGTGTTGCCCCCCCCCTGTTAACTTGTTTATTTTAAGAATATAAGCAAAACGCTCGGACAGATCGATTTTTAAACTAACCATAGTATATTATAGCATCAACGTTTCGAACTTTACGCGATTACGCGATCCCTCTTCAGGTGACAGCCATAACTTTGATTTTTTTAAATGGGAAAGTACATCATGTGACACCTCATTTAAAAGCTCTTAAAATACTGAGTTCAAAAATGTATAATACTTTAACCCTGTTTGAGAGCGTAGGCGAAAAATTTCGGTCGAATTCTTTCTAAATGCAATAATTTTTTTCGAATCCTGAAAAAACCAATAAATATTTTTGAAAAATTTAAACGCCGAATGAAATATTACAGTATTCTCGATTGTCCAAAGTCCCTGAGAACTCCTATAATGTTTATTTTAATAAGTCACAGTGGTGGAAAAAAGAGAAAATTTAGTATGATTTTTAATTTCAAATATATCATTCAGAAGAAACTTTTTGTTTATTCTAAGGGACTGTCAGCCATCGGTAATAATCTAATCTTTTAGGAGTTTTTTTTTCTCCATAAGAAAGCCTTGAAATTAGTGTATCCACCACCACAGAAAGAACCCAGTACCTTCTGCTGTCTCACATATACTGGCAAAATAACAACAAAAATAGCCAGATACATAAAAAAGAAAGGAATAACACCAGCTTTCAGAACTAACAACAACTTAAGCAAACATATTAAAAACAATAAAAGCCGAAAGAGAAAACAACTACAGAGTGGTGTGTACAAACTAACTTGTGGTGACTGTCCGAAAACTTACATCGGTCAAACTGGCAGAACTTATGACAAACGGATAGCAGAACACAAAAGGGCTTTCAACAATAGAAAAACAGACACTTCTACATACGCACTTCACCTTCTAGATCCATAATCATTCTTTCAATGAAGAGTTTCAAATTCTACATATTCAAAATAAAGGCCTTAAGCTATCACTTTTAGAATCAATGGAAATTAATAAATTGAAAAATACAGATATAATTCTGAATGACCAACTCGAGACAAACAGCTCCCCACTCCTCAACCTCTTCAGTTAAAGACTTAAAAAGGCAAACACATTGTAAAATATATCACTTGAGAAAGGCACTTTGCCGAAACAGCTGTAGTAATAACATAGTTGTAATAAATTTTGTGGAAGTATAGAAAAACAAACGTTTTTCAGTGTTTTATTGTGAGATAAAATGAACTTCCATCAAGTAACGGTCGAATCCATCAATTATTTAATTGTTTACATAAGCAATGTTCTTACTCACCGGAGGGACCGCAGGCGTTTGGATACAATTAACGTCTCTTTGTAAAGACAATGAAGTCGACTTTAGTAAGTAACAAGACATTTACTCAGCACACACACTACACATTACACTATAATTTGATCGCGAAATCAACTGTACCCTGCGAATGGCCTTAGTTGTCGAGGCATTTAAGTTAAATAAAAAACAATGTTCTCCTAATATAAATAACACTTTCTTGAAAATAACTTTTGTTTTCACCTAAACTTTGATATAAAATTTTTTCCAACCTGTACGGAGTTACATCTTGATTCTATTTTATTTGATCAGGCTTGAGAAGTATACGTTAGACATTTAGACAAGGCGAAAAGGGCGGGTTCGCTGGGAAAAATATTCCCATGAGATTTTTTTGCATAATTACATTCGTGAGACATTCCAGAATAAGGTTCAAGAAGTCGCCCACGTGAAAAGTGGGCCAAATTTTTTTTTAACAATTTTGTTTTAATCAGATCGTAAAAATCAATATTTTTGACCCGTACAATTTTTTTGTAGGGTTTTTGGACCATTCTGGATAAAAAAGGTCTCTTATAATTTTTCTCTAAAGTTGATCGTTTTCGAGTTATAAGTAATTTAAAATTGAAAAAAACGAAAAATGGCGATTTTCAAGGCTTAATAACTCGGTTAAAAGTTTTTTTTGTCTGATTCTGGCCTTGGTTTAGAACTAGAACCTTTAGCCACGTAATTGTATAACATAACTAACTCAGGTGTAATGTGTAGTGTGTGTGTTGAGTAAGTGTCTTGTTACTTTGCAAAGTCGACGTCATTGTCTTTGCAAAGAGACGCTAATTGTATCCGAACGTCTGCTTCGGTTCCTCCGGTCGGTTAAAATTTATTATTATGAAAGTCAGAAAGTGACTAAATCAAAGTTTAATGCCCCCTACAAGATCCCGAAGAAATTTTTGTCATTATTTTATTACTAAGCTGTTATTTTTAAGTACAGTAGAGCGTCGATAATCCGAACCCTGGTAATCCGAACGTTCGCTAATCCGAACGCAAAAAAAATTATAAAATTAAAAAATATGAACGCGGACCGAATTTTTGGGTTTAATAATAATATGACAACATGGGCAAAATATGACCGCGGATTTTTGTTTTGTTTATGCAGAAATACATACAATATATTTGTTTATTATGCAGGTGTTTTATTCGTTGTAACTAAAACGTGTGTACATATATGTACTATGTTTATGAGCTTTGTATTTATTTTGAACATATGTTCGATAATCCGAACAATTTGATAATCCGAACTACCCCTGTATCAATTAGTTCGGATTATCGACGCTCTACTGTAATAATATTGAGCGCCATGCACGTGGTAGGCGGCCGTAAGTATGAGTGCAAGTAAGATGCACAATTGGACTGCCGGAGTGGCATCTCTCTCTCGCACTCAGCATTTACGGCCGGCTACCACGTGCATGGCGCTCAATATTATTACTTAAAAATAACAGCTTAGTAATAAAATAATGACAAAAATTTCTTCGGGATCTTGTAGGGGGGGGGGGGCATTAAACTCTGATTTAGTCACTTTCTGACTTTCATAATAATAACTTTTAACCGAGTTATTAAACCTTGAAAATCGCCATTTTTCGTTTTTTTTTCAATTGCTTAATTGAATCAATTTCAATTGCGTCAATTTTAAGTTGCTTATAACTCGAAAACGATCAACTTTAGAGAAAAATTATAAGAGACCTTTTTTATCCAGAATGGTCCAAAAAACCTACAAAAAAATTGTCCATGCCAAAAATATAGATTTTTACAATTTAATTAAAAAAAATTGTTAAAAAAAATTTGCCCCACTTTTCACGTGGGCGACTTCTTGAACCTTATTCTGGGATGTCTCACGAATGTATTATGCAAAAAATCTCATGGGAATATTTTTCCCAACGAACCCGCCGTTTTCGCCTTGTCTAATTGCATTTTTCTTCGATCTCATAGTATTGTATCCTACGAATTTATTTTACTAAACCAGTATAATAGAACGAAAACATGTAACTCTATTAATCATTACATTAAAAAATGTAGAAAAACAACTCTAATGACAAATCAAATCCTTGGACCAAATTAGACTCGGGGTAAAAAAACTTCTAAACTAGAGTTCCTTGTTCTATGATAGTATATTTTAACCTTGCTATTATAAACGATTGGTATTCGTATTAAAAATAGAATAATATGAAATATCTATGAAATAAATGAGAAGTATATTAACTTAATATGAATATTCTATAAATCATAGATTGTTTCGACAGGATGTGTATTAAAATAAGAATGATTTATTATTTCATTTTAGTTAAATTTGACATTGTTCTGATGTTATTTTGTTATCCGCTGGGAGAGTTGACTGTGATTATAGGTCACGTGGTACATTCTGACGTCGCGGGGGATGATCTTATGTGAAATTATTTAATCATTATAACACTTAATGGTAGGGGAGCCCAAGCGGGGATTTTTGCAGTTACTCGAGCGCGTCAGATTATCATATGGGGAGGAACCTGGTACACTGCAGATGTACCTCTACCATATATTGGCTCTTAACACAGGGGAGTTAGTTAAGGGGGGCTCGAAAAAAAAATATATCCTTAAATAAACTCGAAATTGTCAGATTAAGATAAGGTAAGTTTAGTACATGCAAAAGAGTGTATATTTCAAAAATCTGACGATTTGAGCCGGGCGTAAGGAAATGGGTCAGCCCCAAAGTTTCACGAGAAAAAAGCGAATATTTCGCGAAATTAATGACAGATCCAAAAAATAAAAAATATGTGCTCAATATTTTTTAAAAATCTATCGAATAATATCAAACACGACTTCCCACGGAGAGGGGTGGGGGGTAAATTTAATATTTTAAATACGAATCCCGCGATATTTCGCGAAATGAACATCAGATCGAAGAACTGTAAAATACACTTATTCAATATTTTTGAAAAATCTATGGGATGGCACCAAACACAACCCCCACGGGAGTTGGGCCCCCATTTTTTATTGCAGATTGGGATTCCTTACGTAAAAATAAGTAACTTTTATTTGAAACATTTTTTCGAATTATGGATAGATGGAGTTATAATCGGAAAAAACGATTGTTGGAAATAAAAAATTAAATTAAAAAATGGCAAGCGCCCACTAAAATGGAAAACTTTACTGAACTTTTTTTGGTTTTAGGACTTACTCTTCACAACTCAATAGGTCCCCAAAGCGCTCGAGTGACTACACATTTAGCATACTTTGCTCCCCTACCATAAGTATATTGCACAATTCATATCATTATACGTACCATTAATCTAAAATGTATACTGCTCACCTGAAACAAAAACGAATACTATAAATACACAGATCTCTAAAACGTACTTTGAGCGAAATTGATCGAAAATGATCATTATACTTAATATAAAATTAACAAATTCCAACTATATTTTTGAAAATACTGTATTTAGTATTGTGTTTATACAGTGCGCTGGAAAAAGTGTTACCCCCTCCCCCCTTATTAACTTATTTATTTATTACATAGTTATTTAGCACATAAGCAAATCGCTCGGGCAGGTCGATTTTTAAAATAATCATAGTATGTTATAGCATCAATGTTTCGATTTTTCCGCGATCCCTCTTCAGGTGACAGGCACAACTTTTTTTTTAAATAGGAAAGTACATCATGTGACACCTCATTTAAAAGCTTTTGAAATACTGATTACAAAAATGTATAATACTTTAATTCTTTTTAAGAGCGTAGGCGCAAAATTTCGTTCGAAGTATTTTTAAACGCATTAATTTTTTTCGAATTCTGAGAAAACTAATAAGTATTTTTGAAAAATTTAAACACAGAATGAAATATTACAGTATTATCGAGGGTCAAAACTCTTTGAGGAACTTCTATAATGATTATTTTAGAAGAAAAAAAGAGAAAATTTAGTCCGATTTTTAATTTTAAATACCTATATCATTCAAAAGAAACTTTTTGTTTATTCTAAGGCACTTTCAACTCTAGGTAATAATAATAATGTAATCTTTCATTCTACGTTTAAATTTTTCAAAAATATTTATTAGTTTTCTCAAGATTCGAAAAAAATAAATGCGTTTAAAAATAATTCAAACGAAATTTTGCGCCTACGCCCTTAAAAAGGATTAAAGTATTATACATTTTTATAATCAGTATTTCAAAAGCTTTCAAATGAGGTGTCACACATGATGTACTTTCCCATTTAAAAAAATCAAAGTTGTGCCTGTCACCTGAAGAGGGATCGCAGAAAGTTCGCAATATTAATGCTATAATATACTATGATAACTGTAAAAATTGACCTCTCCGAGGTTCTATGTCCTAAAAATAAATAAGTTAATAAGGGGGGTAACACTTATTCTAGCGCACTGTATATGATTGGCCACAGTTAATTGTATGTAATGACAATTACATTTTTACCTAAAAATATATGACGTTAACTTAGACATGCCACAGTTTCATAACCATCCAGAAATCGAAACGTATAACAATAGTTAATTAAGAAAGGTCATTTTCATTACACCAACAATTATGGCGAATTCCACAATCTTGAATTTCTTTCACATGCTCCTTTAGTTAGATTTTAGCTACGCTTGAATTACTAATCTGTTTTGAATATCTTCTCTGTATCACAAGAGTTATAAATCGTTGTTAAATACCAAATGAGGTAGTATCTAAAAAAACTCATTTGTTAGCTGTTGTCCTCATGTTTAATCTTACGTTTTATGCATTGGCAATTTGGGAAATAATAGTTTAATAGATAAAAAAATTAATTCTTTTCTCACGAGGCGTGAAATTAAGGTCGAAATTATCTAAAATAAATATTTTTATACCCCTTTTTTTGACGTTAAACAAATGGAAACTGTATGTGCTATCAACAAGACATTATTTTGCAAATTACTTCTCTGTTTAACAAAAGAATAGAAGAATTTAGTTCACGTCTGTTAGAAAAAATGCTGCTGAAATCGTTAGCACTATAATGAAGTAATAATACATTCTGGTAGTGACTAATGTAGTGATTATGTAAGATATGCAAAAAGCTACATTTGTTATTATTTTAAATAATAAATGCACCACTGATGCCATGTTTTCTGTACTACATGAGGTTTATCAAGCACTGAACAATAATTTTCACACTGCCACCGTTTTTTGTGACTACGCCAAAGCTTTTGATTGTGTAAATCACAACATTTTGATAAAAAAACTAAATTTCTACGGAACGCGAGGTATTTCTTTAAATTGGTTCCAATCTTACTTGGATGATAGGAAACAACTGGTTAGAGCAAAGGATACAGACTCTAGTCTCAAAAACATTGTATGTGGGGTACCTCAAGGTTCAGTATTGGGTCCCCTATTTTCCTTATCTTTATTAATGACATCACTAGTTTAAAAATCGATGGAAAAATTTTTCTTTTTGCTGATGATACCAGTATCACTTGCAGCAACTCAAATATTGCAACTCTTCATGCTATTATAACTTCTGATCTACTGCCGGATTTAGGGTACTTGCGGCCCTAGGCCAAATTACCCCGAGCGGCCCTCGATAACTTCACGATTGTGTAACTAAAGCATAGAGCACATTTCATATTAATACATAATGGTAGGGGAGCCCAAGCGGGGATTTTTGCAGTTACTCGAGCGCGTCAGATTATCACATGGGAAGAAACCTTGTACCCTGTAAATGTACCCCTACCATATATTGGATCTTAATACATGGGAGTTCGTTAAGGGGGGTTCGAAAAAAAAATCTATCTTTAAAAAAACTCGAAATCGTCAGATTAAGATAAGGTAAGTTACGTACATGACATTACGGATCTGACGGTTTGAGCGGGACGTAAGTAAATGGGTGAGACACAAAATTTCACAAGAAAAAGCGATTATTTCGAGAAATAAACGTCAGATTGACAAACTCAAAAGTGCTCAATATTTTTCAAAAATCTATCGAATCATGCCAAACACGGTCCCCTACGGAGAGGGGTGGGAGGTAAATTTAAAAATTTAAATAGTAACCCCGCGATTTTTCGCGAAATGAACATCAGATCGAAAAACTGCAAAAGCAACGTATTCAATATTTTTTAAAAAATCTATCGAATTGGTTTACAAATTTGGCTAATACCCCAAAACAGCTCTAACACCAATTTTATATTTATAGAAAATATATAATTCAAAAAGTTAGCAAATAGCAGTTATTTGTAAAATTATTAACATTACTAAAATTATCATATTATAAATTAGTAAGTATTGCAGTTAATTGTTAAAATAAAATTAAATAAGTTTTGTTTCATTTGGGGGTAAAAGTACAGGTGACAATAAAAGACTAAAAAAAGCCGAGCTGAAATAACACTATAACAAATAAACTTCCAGATTGTTTTTTAAATTCTCACAGTATTCTCTTATACTAAAAAACGTCAATGTAATGTTCTTAATATTGTTCTAAAGTTATTAATAGTGTTCTTAATATTGTTGTTAATTTGGATAAAGTTAAATTAGTGATTAGCATTGACACTCACTCCACTCAATACTCATAATAACTCTCATATCTATATTCTTTTTCTTTTCTAGCTTTTTTGACTGCAAAATCTTTAATCAAACCGTTAAATTCTATGGCTTGAAAAAGCTCAGCATTTGAAAAAAACTAGCCAAACTAGACAATCTAGAATCTTCGTCAGAAGTCGAGTTCCTCAAGTAGTTTTTGATTCTTTTCAACACGCTGAATGATCTTGCTCGAGATGCATTAGATGTCATCAGGCATAGTTGAATGTGCAAAGCCGTGTCCATATTCGGAAATAATGTTGTTACCTGTTTTTCACGAATGAGTTTCAGATACTCCAAAAGTTTATTCCTCGGAGCCTTGGTAATCTTGTTATCATGAGGTTCTGTTTCTTCATGAAATATACCTTCAGCAAAGCCTTTGCACTGTACACAATCTTCTCCAAAGTCACCACCTGTCTCGATTCGATGCTTTTTAGCCAAAACAGAAGCTTTTCCTCTGATTTCTTCAACGGAAATTCCACCTGCAATCTGTAGCCTCCTATATCCTGGCAAGCGTTAATATTTATTTTTGATATGAACGTTGTTATTTTAATTAGATTGTATTGTTTATATACAAAAGTAATGTACCCGATTTACATACAGTAGCGGTAAATTTTAATTAATTTTGGAAAATAAAAATTCGATTTTTTTACCAAATAGTTTTTTTTTACAAAACGCTACGCCCCCCTTTTGCTTGCGGCCCTAGGCCGCGGCCTAGTCGGCCTAGTGGTAGATCCCGCACTGAATAAAAACCTGGTCTGACTCTAATTTACTCTCGTTTAACGTAGATAAAACAGTAGCATTATCTTATAAAGGAGCTCTTCAATGCAATTATCTTTACAAACAACTTATACAAGACTGATAACAGGCTAATGGGTCTATAGTTTTCTAATTTGCATTCATTTCCCTTTTTAAATATCAATATTATAAGAGCATTTAACCAAACAGTATGTACTTCACTTATTTATACATTTATTAAATATAAAAAGGTAAAACAACAGGTAAGAAAGTGTGAAAGGACAAGAGAATAAGTAAACAACAATTCTAGAAACCTCGCTGCAAAAAATAGGAACACAGGCAATGTAGAGGATAAATGAATGGAGATAGAAAAGGCCCTTATGACAGCTGGTGAAAGCTCCTTGGCTCCAAGCAAAATTAAGAAAAAGGAATGGATGACAAACGAAATTCTGTACCTCATGGAGGAAAGGCGAAGATATAAAACTAGAAAGACAAAATACAAAGAAGTGAACCGAGAGATTAAGAGCAAAATTAGAGAAGCCAAAGAAAAGATTCTGGAAGGAAATTGAAGAATATGAAAGAAAGTACGATAGCTTTAACATGCATAAAAAGTTCAAGAAAATAACAGGTAAAAGAGTGAAACAAGCATCCATCGTAAAAGACAAAAAAGGTAAAATATTTACAGATGTAAATAAAAAACTGAAACAGAACACATTGAAGGACTGTTTGCAGACGAAAGACCAGAAATAGAAATTGCAGAACCTACAGACGACACAACGACACAATAGAATATGCTATAAGGAACACTAAAGGGGTAAAGCTGCAGGACCAGATGAAATTTCTGTAGAAGAGTTGAAACTTATAGAAGACAACACACTTGAAATAATGGTGAACCTTTTTATAGGTGAACACACTTTATAGAACAGGAATCATACCAAAGAAATGGCTCTCTACTTTTGTCACAATCCCAAAGACGAATAACGTCAGAAGTGTTCAGACCACATGCCTATAACATTGATGGGCCACACATTGAAAGTATTTTTAAAAATAATTCATAAAAGAATATTTAATAAATTAGAAGAGGACATAAGTGCCACACAATTTGGATTCAGAAGTGGACTGGGAACACGGGAAGCTTTGTTTGGCCTGAGTGTGTTAATGCAGAGATGTTTGGATGTACATATACCAAGACCTCTATGTAGGTTTCACAGATTTTGAGAAGGCCTTTGATAGAGTAAGACACAAAAAACTGTATGACGTCCTAAGAAGCGCAACAGTCGCAACAATAACATCATATCCAGGTTGCACTGAAGGCAAACAGCAAAAATCAAGGTTGATAATGAGTTAACAGAAGAAATTGAGATTCGTCAAGGTGTGCGTCAGGGTTGTGTGCTTTCTCCACTACTATTCAATATATATAGCGAAACAATATGTTAGGAAGCACTTCTAGAGCAAAACATTGGTATAAACATTAACGGAGAATTATTTAACAATATACGATACGCTGATGACACGCTAATAGTAACAGATAACCTAGCAAATTTACAGTATATGCTTGTTTTATTCCTTGGGGAGTTTTCCCTTTATAGCTGTCGCGAACATTCGTTGGATCATTCTGTGGATTATGGTCATACCTCGTATCTAACCTCAGAACTTCAGAACTTGTTAACTCTCATCGCTTTCGTCTTTTCGCGAAAGAAAGCGCTAACAAATTCAACGAAGCATCTTAAGAGCGTTGAACTATCTGAAATATTTATCCTAAAAATGTAGGTTTTATGAAGGTTCAGAACAAAAGGTAACAGATAAATACAGTAATCAATCTCACAAAGTAAATAAACGACAAGTTATCTATAAACAACAGCTGAGTAAAACGTACAATCTAATCATCGTATACTCCTCAACTAATAAATTTTATCTAATCCTTGTTTCCAACGTGTTCAACCGCCCTTAAAGACATTAAATTCTTCGAAATCTCGTATATCTCTATCCTATTAAAATTCGAATTGCCGTGCAATTGAATTCGCCATCGTACGTTATGTATGTAGTGAACGGTGTCTGGTCGTAAAATCATCACTAGTCGTGACTGGTTCATTCTCGCCGTAAAATCTTTCACTATTTGTTTATGGCACACTAAATTATTCTAAGTGAACCTGGGCCAAAAATCCCGACAGTGGCTTACTTCCAAAAGGGGGTTTTATAATAGTTATTGATATGATATAAGTGTTAAAAGTACACGTTTAAGGTAAGCATCCGAAAGTTTGCAGAATGAGCGATAGCGAGTTCTGCAATTCACTTGAGTTCCTTAAAAATGTAATTTTTAACACGCATACCATACAACATTTTTTCTACAAACGTAATTACGGGACAATATCTACAAAAACTTTTACTTGAACGTGACTGACATTCCATTTTTATATTTTTTTGACATTACATCAAAATTGTCTATACGGTCAATACGAACTGCAGTGCCTTAAAAATATTTTTTGCACGATTGATCATTTTTGACTGTTTACCGTGACAGATTTTACGTCAGTAGGTGACATTTACTAGCAACTCGACGGTAAGTAATCCAACTCGACGGTAAGTACTCCAACTCGACGGTAAGTAATTCACTTACCGTCGAATTAAAAAATCTCTTAATTTTAATTTATTTTTTGAAAGAATAAAGAGAACTAACGAATTATTTATTAATATTGAAACTTATGGTACAATTTGTTAAATTATTTAATGAAATCCCACTTGTTTGGGCTGTGGTTTCACTTCTAACAGAAACTCCTACAGAATCGCATACATTAGTAGTATCCAACATTTTTTCTCTTCAAATACGCGATCAAAGTTGAAAACTTGGAAATATCAATGCCATCATAAAGAAAAACGGTGGATTTAATCATTGAATATTCTGCCCAGAGGCTTTCAGGAGCTTTCAACTGCATATGTCTTTGAACGAAATATGCCAATAGAGTCTTTTCTCCGATTCTTAAATTCTTGCCTTCGCACCATTTTTTAAAACTTTGGTAGGTATTTTGATAACGGATTTTGGATTTTTCGGGAATAATTGCGGAACACCCTTCTTCCCAAGCCCGTTCAATTTCTTCAAATTCACTTTCGCTCATATTTTAATTTATAATAATCAAAATTGTACTTAAAATTATTGACAACTAAATAAAAACTCAATTCTCCATTGTTGTTATGCACCCTAGTTACTACCTAACAACCAAAGTATCTATCTTGATAAAATGAATGAAACTAGTCAATATGACGAAAATGTTTAATTTTATAATTTATAATGGTATCAATCGTGCAAAAAAACGTTATAAGCATGTCGAACGTTAAGGGTAACCGATCTCAGACAATAATTGGAGTCGTCGCTCCGCTCCTCCTCCAAACAATTGTCTTCAATCGGTAAAAAACCCTTACCGTTCTCCGTACTTAATATACTATTAAAGCACTAGTGCCTTAAAGTAGCATTTTTAACGCTCGCATGGAGTGCTAAAAATTGCATTTTTAACACGGTTGTGGAAAAATATAATTATACATGGATTAAAAATTACATGGGTTTTATAATGTCGAAAACCGGAACTACAGAAGCAGAAATAAATAATTACACTTTTATAAAAAAGAACTTTTTTTATAATAAAACGTTTTTATTATTTATAGGAGAGAATATAAAATAATTTGACGATATAAAATGCTTAAAATTCCAAAAATTACACTAGTATAAAAAAGTACTTTTTATAATACCACGGTTGTTTAAAACGGTATATACAGGGCGTAACAAAAATACAGGTTATAAATTTAATCACATATTCTAGGACCAAAAATAGTTCGATTGAACCTAACTTACCTTAGTACAAATGTGCAGATAAAAAAGTTACAGCCCTTTGAAGTTACAAAATGAAAATCGATTTTTTCCAATATATCGAAAACTATTAGAGATCTTTTATTGAAAATAGATATGTGGCATTCTTATGGTGGTAGTATCTTAAGAAAAAATTATAGTGAAATTTGGACACCCCATAAAAATTTTATGGGGGGTTTGTTCCTTTAAACCCCCTAAACTTTTGTGTACGTTCCAATTTAATTATTATTGTAGTACCATTAGTTAAACACAATATTTCAAAAACTTTTTTGCTTCTTAGTACTTTTTTGAAAAGTCAGTTTTTATGGAGATATTTTGAATATTTGTCAAATCCACCACATATTTGTATATGGCTAATTACGATTATGGAGACTTGGTAATAATATGAAAATTTATTTATGATTTATATTTTTAGGTATATTTTGAACCATATTAAAAAAGAAGTAATATCTCGATAAAAAGTGCCTTCTCGAAAAAATAATAAGAGGTAAAAAAGTTTTGAAAATATTGATTTTAACTAATGATACCACAATAATAATTTAATTGGAACGTACACAAAAGTTTGGGGGGCTTTACGGGAACAAAACCCCCATACAATTTTTATGGGGTGCACAAATTTCACTATAATTCTTTTTTAAGATGTTCCTGCCATAAGAATGCCACATGTCCATTTTCAATAAAAAATCTCTAATAGTTTTCGATATATTCGAAAAAATCGATTTTCATTTTGTAACTTCAAAGGTCTGTAACTTTTTTTATGTGCACATTTGTACTAAGGTACCAGAATATGTGGTTTAATTTATGACCTGTATTTTCGTTACACCCTGTATAACATTTATATATAATCCATAACTTATAAAATAAGAATTTTAAGTATATTAATTTTCAATTATTTATTAAAAAAATTACGAAAAGATACGCAACAGCCGGGTTCGAACTTGGAACCTCTCGATCTGCAGTCTAATGCCACTGAGCCACCATCAATTTGTAGATATAGATTTATTAACGTACTTTAAAATATCATTGCATTAGTCAAAATACCATTAGACAAATATCATTAGACAAATATCATTAGACAAATTGCATTAGACAAATATCATTGCATTAGTCACAGTTTTAAAATATTCTGAAATAAAAAAATCGATTTATCTACACAGGGTGATTTATTAGTGGGGTAAAACTCCGTAGATCCGTTATAGTAATAGATAGCAAAAAAAGTTAATAACAAGAATTGTAGCCAACTTTGATTACAGATTGATAATCAGTAACCGTAAACTGTCAGTTTTAGACAATTCAGTCATGGCTTACTTAAAATTTGGAAAGATTTAGACCCGTAATTAATAATTTGCTCTGAAAAATGAAAATATCTTGAAAACTAATAAATTTAGACATAGGGAATGTTATAAACAAATTAAAGTACGGTAATGGTACTTTCCGATAGTGACATAAAATTACTATTCCATTTAAAATTTCTCAGAAAATAATGTACTTGCGTTTTGACTCACCCTGTATTCAATATTAAAAAATAAGCAATATCAATCATTTATGAAAATTTTGACAATAAATAAAACAACATGGCATCAATAAACCATTGCCGTTGTGCTTATTTTTAGTATTGTTACGATTTTCATATAAAATTGATTATAACTTTGTAAGTACCCTGTATAACATACCAAACCTTTATATTTTTGTAATGGAGAAGTTAGGAGGATTTCGAATATAAAATAAAATACAGGGTGTTCCATTAAAAAAAACATAAGTTTGGTCTGCCACTATGTTATCTAACACCCTGTAACATTCTAATTAATTTTGTAATGTGAAGCTTAAAGTTAGCTACAATTTTTGTTATTAACTGTTATCACTAATATACATTACTATAACGGATCTGCGGAGCATAACCCTACTAATAAATCACCCTGTATAATAGCAGTTAAATATTGAACTGTTAGCTAGTTCTGAGCTATTCTGAAAATTTCAGGTTCCTAGGTAGCCTAGAACTATTTTTTAAATGGATTACAAAATTTGCGGAGGCCGTGACACACACCAAGCCAAGTATATAAAAACGTTTTAAAAAATAGATTGGGACAACTTGTATCAGACAACTACATAATGTAATCTGGCATAAGAACATCAAAAACATTCACTAAAAAAAATCGCTAAATTCACTACAGCGTGCCCGCTCGAAGATAATAATTAATTTTCGCAAGAAATAATTCTTCTAAACATTGTTGGAATAAACAAACGTATTGCTTCGGAAATTCTACAAGTATAATAAAAGCAATAGGGAACTTGCAAAAATTTTTAAATATTAAAATGATATTAAAAAACATAAGGTAACATGATCTTAAAACGCTTGCATGCGAAAAAAAACAAATATTTTTAACCCGTACGCTAATTACGACGTTTTGAAAATGCTATAAAATTCAAATATCTTAGGAGGCTCTTGAACGTCCTTCTATTGGTTCGACGTCATCGGCCACGGTGAACCGGCGGAAACAACGCGATTAAGGTAGGTATCACGGGTATATTACATTTTAATCGTCTTTAATGAAAAATTCCTAGGTATTATTTATGTTCATCTTATATATTGTAATAAGTAGTTACCCAATCAGCTTAGTTTTAAACTGAAATTGATAAAGTTGAGTGCTACCTTGTAAAGAGTTTAAAACGCATAATATGACGGACGAGGGTTTTTCAAAAGGTCAATCTGACTAGCTTACCTATCGTTGATGTCTTCATCGTGGCAACTTTTATAAAAAGTAGTAAAAGCTATTCTATTGGAGAAATGCGAGGTGTCAAGGCAAATAAGTAAGAGTTATTAATAAGCATGTTTAAACCGTTTATAACAATAGTTTGGTACAATTATATTATAGTACTTATACGGTTTACCCCGTGGGTTTGATCTACCTACCTCTAATCGAAGGATTTCGTATATCCTGGAAAAGATTACGGTGTAATTTGCATTATAATAAAGATCATATTTTATTGTAATGTTTATTAGTACCTACTGGAGCCTTTCATTATTGTGTTCAAAGCCTTCTGAGAAAATATTATGGTGATTAGCAGCAACAAAATCCTTCTTTACAAAGTTAATAATACGCATAAATAAGAAGAATCATTATTGTAATTTTACAAGTTAATATCTTTATCATCTCAGCTTATACTTACACCGCATCCCTCGGTAGACCGCAAGCTATAGTAGAAACCCGACTGTAGACCGCATACTATAGTACCACCAATACTTTTTAGTTACTCTTACTTGTATTACTAAAAGTTTTGTTTATTTTTAAGTTACTTGTTTCTTCTTTGTTCTTCAACACAAGAAACGAACAAAGTAATTTCATAAAAAAGAACTTTTTGATACATGTCAACAGAGATAAAATGTTAATATTTTGCCTGTCACAGAAAAAATCATTTTTGCCACAGAGTAAAACAAGATATTTCAACTATATTATTTATCTATGGGCAAACTGCATTAAATGCAATGGCCCACCCCGAACGGACAAACGATACGAGTGGCCTGTGACGTCAGACCTCAGGTCTCGCTTTTGAAGTTGTTTAAAACGGAAATTTTAGGCGCGGAACTTTGATTAGATGTTGTACGTACACTATTCATTGTTAAGACGTAATATTTTGAATATAACATTTTAAAACATAAATTAACAATTTTATGCAAAAAAAATTTTTAGTGCAAGTTCCCTATTATTCCAAATGTAACACTCAAAAATATGAATTACCAAAGAAACCAACATCAATTTTGTGGTCTCAAACCACTTCCATGAACCCTTGCAGTAAAAAGAAAGTAGTGACTGCATTGGGAGGAGCGGAGTTAAATTGAAATTGAGTTGGCCTGGCATACTTCGTCTCGATCGCAGTCGGCTGCGAACATTGTAATTGGCTGCAAATTTTCGCGGAAGCGTGACACGATAAATAAGGATTGGTTAAATTATTTTGTAATACTTAAAACTGCACTTTTACATAAAAACATTGTGTAATTTTATGCAAGAATATTTTATTTAATGCCATATTCGGAATTGAAATTATTGTAGGTAAAATCCAGTTTAAAAAAATATAATCGCATTCAACAACGGTTTCTGATGACGTTGAAACGTACTGAAAATATTTTTAAATTTACTTGGTATTTATCATAGAAATACTAAGTTAAATATTGTATTTAAGTATATCAAGGGCGGATCCAGGGCCGATTGTCGGTGGGGGCCATGGGCTTTTTTGGGGGAGTAACGGGCATAAAGATACTCAAAACTTATCGTTATTAAAGTACTAATAAAGTCAATACCGATTCCTACACATTTCTTCGGATCCAAGTGCAGTTCTTTCAACAAGTTTAATACTATTTTCCCCAAGGCTTCTTCTGTTAGGCGTTGTTCTTCGTTCTTTCCCTCTTTCTTGATTTTCACTAAGTATTTTTATGTTCTCATAAGCGTCAATGATCTTGATTAAATCTTCACGAATGTTGTTATTGTGTATGTATCTCAAATTTAGAGAAAACTGTTCCACCTGGGATGCGTCGCGCGTCGGTCGTTTCGTCAAATATGACAGAGTAATAATTTGAACCTGGTTCATTATTTGTTCAATTATTTCTTCACCACCATATGTGTATGTTGCTCGGGAAGATGCTGTGGATAGGTGTTGTTTAAGAGTCTCATCTCCTGATGCGATTTTAATCCTTAAAAATTCCCTGAAATTTCCCTCATTGATAGGTCCGAGAGCAGAAGGCCATCATCACGATGGTCCCTTAGAGGAATATTTTGTCGATCTAAGAACACTATAGATTCTAATATAGGTCGTAGCATTTCTCTATTTTCTTGTATCTGTTTAGACCTCTGAGAGTATGTCTGGTTAATGACTGACTTTTACGGGTTGCGATAACTTTGTACAAAATCCAGCCCAACCTGAACGCACTCCTTGTGCTACGATGTTTTTCATGGGTTTGTATGGCTCCTTCTGTTCCCAAGCGTTTGGGAAAGATGTTTAAGGTTTCGTGGCAAGGCTTTGAGCTGTCATCCCTTTATTGTGACAACATTTTTCATTCTTCTTTCTTATGCTTCTTATTTTTATTCTTTGTGTGTACAGAATATGGAAATTGATATCATTTTGATGGCTGCCAAGGTCGTTCTAACAATTGGCACTTTGTAAAATTATCAATATTTTGATTTACAAAACATCCTATGTCATTCAAGAAGCCTCCATTACTGCTTTTGTTCAAATCTAGTCCAGAAGACATATTTATCCCTTGTTTTGTACATATACAATGTATATGTGTTTGAAACTAAAAACATTTGAACTGCAAATATTTAAATATTTATTTTTTTAAATTCTCGGAGGGGGCCATGGTCCCCTCTCTGGATCCGCCCTTGAAGTATATGGGATTAAATGATTAAAGTATCATGGGCACAGTTTGGATTCCGCGTTGCATTAGGCACCCGAGAGACTCTATTCGCTGTCGAAGTGCTTATGCAAACATGCAAGGATGTTAGCTATGACGTGTATATTTGTTTTATCGACTACAAAAAAGCATTTGACCGGCCACAGACGAACGACTGTGGCCAGCCACTTTGTGGATCCACAAAAGTAGTTGCCTATGATTGACAGTGGGCGACTGTGGCCGGCCACAGTCGCTCGTCTGTGGCCTGCCTTTGATAGAGTAAAACATGATAAACTCATAAACATCTCGAAAGAAGCAGGATTAGATGACAGAAACTTGAGCATCATATATAATTGTAGAGTGGCCGGGTCAATTGATCTATGTGCCAAAAACCTTTTTTCGAGAAAAACAAGAAAAACTGCCCATCAGTAAAAGCTAACGTAAATTTTTATTCTTAATAGTGTTAACACAAAGTTCAATACAAATCGCTACTTCAATACAAAAGGGCCACAAATCAAAATCACATTTTTTACAGAGGAGCTACTCAAAGTTATGACATTTATTTTTGGTTCATTTTTCTTTTATTTTTTATCATTTATATGCAAGTAATATATTGATAGAAAGGTAAATTTAAACTGTATTTGATATTGTATTTAGATACAGCGTAAGTATTTTCCTGAAAGAGATATTAGCAGATATGGCCCTTTTGTATAAAAAATATTTCTTATATCATGATAGGAATTTGAAATAAACGGACACATACCAAAAAAACAAACATTTTAATCAATGTTTTCGTCACTAATTAATGTAGATTTTGAGTAAAATTATTACAAAAAGTCTTATCTTATCAAAAAAAATATTACAATGTCAGTCTACAAAAATAACAAAAGTTAATTCCAAAACTACTACTAAAAGGTACAAAATTTATAACTTAATGTCTTAACACTAGCTGGATAATAAAAAAAGGCATCAATGTTTTACAGCTGTTTAGTGTCTCCAATAAAAACAGTTTTTAACAATTCAACAAAATTCAATGTATCAATTGTCAACGGTTCCTAGGGCAAATTATTAGATATAATAAATAAATCTGGATCTCGGAGGTAAACTTCATAGTTACTGTTCAGCAATGTATTTTTACCAGATTTATTTATGACTATCGGATGTAATAAACCTTACTCAACAATAATAACCCATAGAGAGACAAAAACAGTGCCGAAATGAAATTTTTATTATTAAATGTGTAAATCTAGACGAGGTAAAAAAATTTGACCAATGTTTATAATTTTTCTACTGAATGGGTGTTTGTAATGTAATCAAAAAAAGTGTATTAATCAGTTTACTACATCATAAAATATACAGGGTAAATTTTTTCTTACAATTTAAGCAAAACTGTTATTGGTTGAAAAAAATTAAATTTTTAGTACCCCATAAATAGATTGATCTAATGGGTTAATGGTCGCTCGTGTCAGAGCGTGTACAAAATTGCCAATAAGGCACGCTCTCGTATTAGAGCGTGTACATTAAGGGGTTAATAAACTACATAAGAGGCATCAAAACATTTCAATATTATTGTTGTCTGATATAACGAGATCTGCTTATAACGAGGGTCTTGGTCCGCCATTTCAGTTCTCGTTATGGAGAGAGTCTACTGTGCAAGTAAATAAAACAACGGCATTTTACTTTCTAATAATAACATTTGACTGTCATAGAAAAATGCAAAACAGTCGTGTCCCAATATATGGTCCTTTTTTATTTTAAATGATATACTAACTACGAGAATATCATAAGCAAAATGAATGTATTCTGTAATACATCATTTTTGATTGAGAAAAAAAAAATATATTATGCGAATATTTTGTATAAAATGGCCTCATTACGCATCTCTTTTGATTAAGAAATAATAATGTACTTACGTGAATCTTCTGTGCAAAACGGACGTATTTCGGAATGTGGCACTTTCGTTTATAAAAACGGTAAAAATGACTAGGGTTTTTTGAAATGTGGCTCTTTAGCACAAAGGAAACGTGCGTTCACTTCGACTGCCAGGACACAACCAACAAAGTGGCAGTTTTGTCCATATTTTTTCTTTCAAACACAAAAATGCAAAAAGGGCGCAAGTGTTATTTCGATATTAAAAAACGTAAAATACATGGGGGTTTCAGTGGTATATAAAAATATGACTGCTTAAGGTTAGATTTTTTTAATAAACGCGATTTTCGTATTTTTGAATTGTGGCCCTTTTGTACTGAAGTAGCGAAATATTCAAATGTACATGAAAAATGTATAGAAAAGCAACATATTTTTTTTTAATTCACAAAGAAAATAGAAAAGATCTAAGTGCCAAGTTATGGTCATGGAAATGATCTATCTCAGTGTTTCCCAACCTTTTTTGTGCATTGCCCCACCTTTGCTTTTCTAAAATTCTCATGCACCCGTATGTAACAATAATTTTTAATATGTATATAGGTATGTAAAAAATTTAATTGTTTACTAACGAAACTTAATGATAAACTTCAAGAAGAAATCACTAGTAAATTGTTAACGAAACACAGTTAAATTTTTAAAATATATAATAAAAACTCAAACTCAAATTCCAAATAATTTTAATAAAGACTTCCGACTTTAATTTAGTGAGATCCTTGCGTTTGATTCTTGCTGCTTGCTGGACAGAGATTTTATATTAGGTTCGAATTTGGTTAGCTTCAGTCTCAAGTCTCCACGTTTTGTTATGTCCAACCAACTTTCCATTACCAGTAAATCAGTAAGTTTTTATGCAATAAAAAACTGACTCATAATTTTGCAATTCTGCGAATCCTTCTTAATACTGCATATTTGATATATCAGAAAATCCACGAACATTGACTGCATGATCCATTTTGAAAAATCAATTTGTTTTATATCAAAAAATCTTTATTTTAAATCAGCCAACAGAATATTGATGATTGACAATAACAAGTAAAGAGGTATCAGTTACTTCACATTTTTGGAGCCAATGAAACTGTTCAAAGGTTTTATTGTTAGTATGTTTCTGACAACTCAATTAATGATACCAAATATATTCGCTTTTGCATCGACAAGAGGTTTATTTGTGCCTCGATTATTCTCCCCTTATTTAATACATTTTTTAGTTCTAAATAATTCACAAATGCAAACAGATACTTCATTTCAGGTTTGTCATTTAAAATATCGTTAACAGAAGCAAACAGTTCTATAAATTTTCAAGCAGTTCCCTTCAGATAGCCATCTTACTTCAGTATGAAGTAAAAGTCTCACGTGGTCTTCATTTTCTTCTTCACAAAATAACTTGAAGAGATGCTCACATCTCACATTTGGCATTAGATTTAATATCATTAACTCACTTTATTATGTAATGTAATGAATACTTCATTTAGAATAGGTGAGATGTTTTGAGCTACCAAGATTACCTTATAAATACCACAATGAACAAGAATAATTCCTGGATTCGCATCTTTCATGCATTTTAAGCAGCCATTTTCTTACCCTTCAATCCATCAGCAGCACAAGATGCAAGTTATCAATACTGTCTCAATGTCTCTCAAAACTGATTCAGCCATTTGCGCTGAGAAATTTCATGTTTTCAGCTTTTCAAGTTGTTTTTCAATATCTCCACCCATTTCGTCTATTTTTCCACTAACAGTATTTTACTGAGTGACATAGCTTTTACATCTTTGTTTTCTTTTCCAAGAACCGTTTTAAGAAATGCTGATATTGACGGTTTTATTAAATTTTCTTTTAACAGTTTTATTCGTATCATTAACTCACTTTATTATGTAATGTAATGAATACTTCATTTAGAATAGGTGAGATGTTTTAAGCTACCAAGATTACCTTATAAATACCACAATGAACAAGAATAATTCCTGGATTCGCATCTTTCATGAATTTTAAGCAGCCATTTTCTTACCCTTCAATCCATCAGCAGCACAAGATGCAAGTTATCAATACCACAGTATATAGAGGTTCCACAGTAAAATCACTCTTCTGTCGGCGCTTTGATCTCAAGAAGTAATACCGGCAGTACGCAATTGGCAATTCACCAGTGGTGGATGCGGGTTTTCCCAGTTAAAATCCGTACGTTTCTATGCCACTCGCAATGCGAGAGTGGGGCAAAAGCGACTGCCAACATTGCGCGGTCGCCATGCGCGACTACAGATTTTACTTCCAATTTTTCGGAGAGTGGTTCTACTGTCCCTCTTTATACTGTGTCAATACTGTCTCAATGTCTCTCAAAACTGATTCAGCCATTTGCGCTGAGAAATTTCATGTTTTCAGCTTTTCAAGTTGTTTTTCAATATCTCCACCCATTTCGTCTATTTTTCCACTAACAGTATTTTACTGAGTGACATAGCTTTTACATCTTTGTTTTCTTTTCCAAGAACCGTTTTAAGAAATGCTGATATTGACGGTTTTATTAAATTTTCTTTTAACAGTTTTAGCGACGAATAAAGAAATCTGATAGTTAGCCCCAAACACACGATTATTAGTTGAAGTATGAGAAGTAAACAGAGACTTTAATATTCTTCACCGAAACTTTTGACGATAATATAATTTTATCGTCTAGAGTCTAGAGTACGCCAATGAATTAAGTAAAACGTGTTTTTGTACCGTCTTGGACGATATAAAAGTCGGATCGAAAAGCCTAGTTGATTATTATTCTTGGAGCGTTGATCGAAGAATAATAAACAACAGCGAGGTATAAGAGGTGAGTTTGTGTAAGTAGTATTTCCCGGCTATTTTCCGCTGTCGTTTTGGCGAGCTGAGCGAATCCAACAGTTTTCCCTCTTACCTATCCTTTTACCTATCCTGATACGAGCGGTGATCGTATATCCCTAATATGTCTTTTCATCTGACGAGCTGAGCGAGATTCCCTTTTTCTCACTTTCCTTATACATTCATGTCGTATTAATAAAAGCAATTCCTATTTCACGCCATCGTCAAACCACTTTCAATTCCTATCATATATTGGATCTTAATACAGGGGAGTACGTTAAGGGGGGTCCGAAAAAAATCTATCCTTAGAAAAACTCGAAATCGTCAGATCAAGATACGGTAAGTTAAGTACATGCAAAACAGTGTATATTTCAAAAATCTGATGGTTTGAGCGGGGCGTAAGGAAATGAGTGAGTCACAAAGTTTCACAAGAAAAAAGCGAATATTTCGAGAAATAAACGTCAGGTCGAAAAACTAAAAAGTACGCGTTTAATATTTTTTTAAGATCTATCGAATGATGCCAAACACGACCCCCCACGGAGAGAACTGGGGGGCAAGTTTAAAATTTTAAATAAGAACCCCGCGATATTTTGCGAAATAAACATCAGATCGAAAAACTACAAAATACACGTATTAAATATTTTTGAAAAATCTTTCGAATGACACCAAACACGTCCCTCCAAGGCGGTGGGGTGGGGGGTTACCTACTTTAAAATATTAAATAGGAGCCCCCATTTTTTATTGCAGATTTGGATTCCTTACGTAAAAATAAGTAGCTTTTAGAAGAATGGATAGATGGCGCTATAATCGGAAAAAACGATTGTTGGAAATGGAAAATTAAATAAAAAAATGGAAAGTCCCCACTTACATGGAAAACTTTACTTAACCTTTTTTGGTTTTAGGACTTAATAATCACAACCCAATAGGTCCCCGTAACACTCCAGTAACTACAAAAGCATACTTTCCTCCCCTACTGTAGGTATATGTAGGCAAACTGTTCAAACCAGGAATAGAAAACTTTCGAAACAGATACGACAGTACACGAAATGTATTTTTCTTATAAATTTTGAAAATTCTTGGCCATATACCGTTTTTTCTTCTGACAGAATGCCCTGGCTTTATTTATTTTTCACATCGTTACGGCTGTTTTTTGTATTATTATTACAAAGGCCCAAAACTTTTCTTAACAACTCGAAAAAACTTTTCTGTATTACGTGCCGTCACCATTACAAAGTTTCAAAATAAAAAAATTCTTTTGTCGCTTGTTAAAACGATATTGGCCTCGTCCTCGAGTTTGCATTATACCCGTCAAAACTTTCTCTCGCGGAACAATGGTCCAAACAATCACAAAGAAGATTGGGTCAAATGACGGATATACGCTCTTTATTTCCGCAAGCACCAGAACAAAACTTTTAGAAAGTTTTTATAATTTGGTTGAAGTAATGATAGTCGCGGAAACACTCACAACAATCGTTAAGAAAACAAAGGAGCATGTATAGCAAAAGTGAAAGTAAAGCGGTCGAGTGTTTTTATTAAAACCACTTAAATCGTCTTTATACTGTGCGGTTGAGATTGGATTTTCTTCTGTGAAGACGTTTCCTTTCGGTTTTTGATACTTAGCTAATCTTAGAATAAGATTAGACAACGTGTTAATTACAAAAAGTGTTTTTAACTTTTCCCTAACTGATTTGCATCCAGCTGGCCTGAAGAGACCATATTATACAAAAACATTCAAATTATACAGGGTATTTCACGTAGACAGCAGATTAAACTTATCTCAGGAAATAATCGGATTTGAACCATGAAAGTTCCGCATAATTATAGCTGATTTACATGTTTTACATTTCGAAAAATGTCATCCACTTTGTCCTTACGAATAATAAAAAATTGGTCCATGATGTATCTGTCCTTAATAGCTGTTCAGTGGGAAGTCACGACAGCATGCAAACGTCATAGTAAGCCTCCAAAATCAAAGATACAAAATGATAAAAAAACACAGGCAACAAGATGTAATCCAATCAGGGCTGCTTTATCCCTTAGGCAATATAGACAGTTGCCTAGGGCGGCAAAAATACAGTACAAAAAATATTTGTATATAAAAATTAAAATCGAATAACAAGTATGTATGTTCATCCATCAATGAAATAGAAGTGGGCATTCATTTCTAAATAGAATAAAACAAATTGCATTCATAACAAAAATAAAACAAACAGCATTCTGTTATCTTAACACTATTCATTCAAAAAGGACGGAAGTCATAAATTTAGTGATTATTATGGAGAATTCTCACGACGAGGTCGAGGCGCGTGTTGAAGCGAGATTCAAGTGGGTCCTAATTTAAACGTCGGCAAAGAGAGATATAATATATACAATAGTGGAAAAGAAAGAGAACGCAGATACCCCACAAGACGGTAAAATTAGTAATATTTACACTTTGTGATAAAATGTCCCGAAGAATACAGGCAACCAAAAAGTTGACCGCTCTCAGTGGTGGAGATAAAAATATTAGTTGGTTTTTTTAATTCTCACAATGATAAAAATTAGAACAAAACGTAGTTTGACCATAAAATTACCACGCCACTGATCATACCCTCGGCTGACGAGACATCCACACTATCCACAGGCTAATAAATTTTAGCATTTGGTGTTATTTTAAGGGTCATAAATACCAAATTTTGACAGAAATTTCTCTATCTCTTCTTACGTTTAATCTTTTTCACGTTGGGTTCAATTCCGTCTTCAGTTTTTATCTTTTTCTGTTACATTTTTTTATTTCACTCATAATGTCGCAACACGCTCTGTCAGTTTTCCTCTTTAGGCCGCCGGCAGCTGGGCAAAGGCGGTGAGCCATTGAACACTTCAATATTGCACATTTTGCAGAAACTAAAGATTTGACTTGTCTACAGTAGGACATCGAGTTAGAGTTGGGATTTTCAAACTGTATTATTACAAGTATGTACATAAGATTCGTGTCGTCGCACAGATATACTCCAGGGAAATAAGCAAGAAATAGACCATGTTCGGGACAGTACAATATTGAGGTAGCTGACTACTTTTTTAGTTATTGCTGACTGTTGACCTATGGGATGAAAACCTACATGTTTCCTGCCTAGAGTTCGCGTCCGTTTTTTAGTTAGTAACACTTTAGTGGAATCAACGCGATTTTTTGCACTCAATTAAAAAGCTAAATAGTTGATATAAAATTACAAAATTTATTTTTTTTAGAACACTGAAAACCTTCAAAATGACGATTTTTGAAAGTCAAAAAGTTAATTTGTTGCTTCGTAAACTGCAAAATAACTGAAAATCGTTATTTATTAATACCTTTTACTAAAACTAACTTCAAACTGTAGTGTTTCACTCAGTTGGGTATTGGGGTACATAACAAACCCTCAAAATTTGAGACCGATCCATTAATCAGTTTAAAAGTTATTCTATTTGTTTATCCCAGAGACCTTTGTTTTGCAATAACAAATGACAGAAAATAATGCAGATAGGATAATTCTGCGTATGCCAAATGAAAGTAGAAAAGTGATACATACTATCAAAATGTAGGTATTAATAAAAGATAAAAAATTATCTAATATAGAAAAAAATCCTAGTTTATAAACATTTAGAATAACTTTAAAAATATTGTCCGTAGAAAACATCTTTTTACATATTCGAAAAGGTGATATTTTACTCGAATTTTTAAAAATGTAGTTCAAATGGTGACTAGTCATGGTCAGTGAAGGGGGAGCTACTGCTTTGATTGCACTAAATTGTTAATATTTAAAAACGGATGCGAACTCTAGGCAGGAAACATGTAGGTTTTCATCCTATAGGTCAACAATAACTAAAAAAGTTGTCAGCTACCTAGCGGGAGCCGACAAATGCATGAGCTAAAAAACTAAAAAATCAACTTAAAACTACTATAATTTTCTATATCTGGGATCTACTCAATGGATTTTGATCTTTCTTCTTTTTAATTTGTATGTACTTTTGTGTACATTACAAATATGCAATTTGTCTAGACATTTATTAATTAATAAGCAGTCTAATTTTTTTAAACAATTTTTTAAAAAATAATTTTTTCTCAAAAAACCATTTTCTGTAATCATACTATCATTATTAATAGAAAAAGTTAAGGTATACTTTAATAAATAAATTATGTTTAATAAATATTTATTTAATAAAAATAATTTATTTATTAAAATATACTTTAACTTTTAACTCAAAAAACGAAAGGAAAAATATCAGTTATTGTTATTGAAAAGTAATTTGAAATTAAAAACTATGTTTTAATATACAATTGCATTTCGTATCGTGGCCCGGGGGGGGGGGGAGGGGGAGGTACAACGGCATACTTTGTTCAGATGGACTTATCCAAGTTTTTTTATGTATTTTGTCGTCCCGTAGAACTCGAATTTTTTGGGTTCACAGTTGATCCGGATGTCGATAAGATTGTTATAAACAAAGAACTTGAGGAATTACATAACAGCGATTCTTAGCAAAACAAACCTTTTTTCTATTTTTTTGGGTCATTCTAAGCAAAACATGTTACAAGTTTTTTCGTAGGATGCATAGTTTTCGAGATAAACGCGGTTGAACTTACAAAATATCGAAAAATTGCAATTTTTGAACCCGAGTAACTTTTGATTAAAAAATAAAATAGCGATTCTGCTTACCGCATTCAAAAGTTCATGTCAAATTATACCGGTTTTGATTATTTGCATTGCTAAAAATTAATTTTTTTATTGTTAAATTAAGCTATAAACACATAGTGCTTGAGTAATCTTTTCAATGCATCTCTCATTTAAAATCGATCGAGTAGGCGCGGCTACAAACAGGCAATTTCTACGTATCATGCATTAAAGCGCATGCATTGGGCTCAGGTCAAAACGCTCAAACATACGTATTATAGTAATATGTAACATTACGCCTGATGTAAAATAAAGAATATTTTTAACACATTTCCAAACATTATTTGAAGGACCTAACATTCTTATTTAAATAAAAAAATCTGCTTGCATTTTTTTCGCAAAAATGGCACATGCTTGAAGGGCGGCTACTAGAGAATTGCCTAGGGCGTCATTTGACCTAAACGCGGCCCTGAATCCAATCGAAAACACCATGCCCTACGAAAAGGAAATTCTGAGATGAATGGAGACAACAAACTTAGAAGATATGTCTGTCAAAACCACAAACAATAATAAAAGTTATCAAGAACGCAGAGAAAAATACAACACAAATCGCAGGAAGGAAAAGGACGGAAAACTCAAGAGACAAGAAGACTTATGGAGTCACGAATAAAATTTTGTAGAGACAAAAACAATACGAAAGTACGCCTACTACCATATCTAAATAAAGATATGAATACAGCAGTGAGAAACGAGAAATATAACACCAAACACATTACAACGGGAGTCGAGAAAAGTATGTAGAGAAGCTTAAGTGTGCTGAAGAGAAATCAATCTACAGGTAAAAAGAGTATTGTTAAACTAGCAAATCGAAAATGACTAATAATAAAAAGAAGAAAAGACAGAACAGATAAAGAGAAGATAATTAAGATGTTATAACAAGTACAAGCGCCACGATGGGTGACGAATTATTACGTAAATATATTGGGTAGCCGAATATATGTAATATCACTAATAATAGTTAATCTCAGGGTTTAGGGTTGTTGATAATGAAAGTCACGATACCGGATCGAGCTGTGTATTTCGTCTTTACCCTACAAAAGTTGAACGCTAACTAAACCAGACTCTAATAATATTGTCTGTTTGTCTATTCACATCTGCAAACCTTAAAATATAAATACAACGGTCAGAGGACCACACACGATATAGGTCGCTTCACAATGTCCAGGTCTTTTGAGAAGCCATGTGTGGATAGTTGACAACCGCCAAATTCCAACATCCCTTAGGCCGATGCCACATTATGCGTTTTGAACGGATGCGGTGAAAACGCATCCGTTTCCAACGCAATCGGACCAACCTGTCACACTATGCGTTTAGTCTGGTGCAGGTAGTAAGCGCGTACCGATGACTCAAAACGCATCCGCTTCCAACGCAACCGGACCGATCTGTCACACTATGCGTTTTCACCGGATGCGTCGGAAACGCATCCGGTCAAAACGCATAATGTGGCATCGGCCTTACATAGTCTCCGCACAAGGGTCTGATTTGTTACAATTTGTTTATATGGGATTAAGCCATAATTGATTGTAATAAAAATTAAATTTTTAAATAATGTTTTTACTCCGGAAATCGTTTTCAAAAAAGGTTATAAAAGTTATGCGAAAAGGGTACAACTTTCAAAGTTGTTGAGGGGGTTATACTTTTTTAAAATTGACATAAAAAGGTCTGAGTGAATTTGCCTCTGATGACGATTGGAATAGTAAATAAGTAATTTTTACTTTCAATCTATTTTTTCTATTAAAAAATTTAAATACTTAATTTTTTTAAATTATATTTACTTAAAATGAGTTTCATTTTCTTAATTATTCACTTAAATGTGTAAAAAGTTTTCCTTTCAGAGAAAAGCGCCTTCGATCATATTTACGGTATTTTCAAAATATTCCATATTTTTTCTCCATGAGTATACCTTTGGTAACTTCGCACACTATCTGGTAAAGCTACTCAGTGCATTAGAACTGCTACACCCAGAAGTAATAATTTCTTGAACTTAATTTTTGGCAACAAGAATGAAACGATAACAATAATTTTGATTCACATGTAATAAAAAATAATAATAATGTGTTTGGCGACCGCGTAGCTGAATACACTTCTGTACACGTCTTGACATTGACAAAATGTCTGCAAAAATTAATGTCTGCTTATGGCACCTCGTTCCAAGCAACTTGAATTTCATCGATTAACTGTGCCAGAGTCTGTGGAGAATGGTGCAAAGTGGACGGTCTTTGCAAATCTTTTTCCCATCATATCCTGCACATGTTCCATAGAATTTTAATGCGGCGAACGAGGTGGTCACGGCAAAATATTAACGCCAGCTTCTTAGAGAAAGCCCATAGAATGTGAGGATGCGCGTTGTCTTGCTAAAAAAGGACGTCTAGAAGGCAGCAAAATGGTTTGTAAGATGTCATCAACATAACGCACATATTTCATACTGCTTCGAATAAACACAAGGAATGATCGGCTACCTTAAGCAATAGCCCCCCAAACCATTACTCGAACTATCCTGCGTACATGCATCTCAACAGCAAACCCGATATCTCGTCGTTCTCCACGGCGGCGTCTTACCATCCTAAGACCATCATGCATTTCTACACAAAATCGCGATTCATCGTTGAATGCTACATAGTATCTTTCGGCCGCCCAATCAGGGCCCCCGTAAGAACTACTGGCGCCTGTGTGCAAAAAAGGATTTTGGCGCCCCTTGTCATTTTGTAGGCACAGGTATTTTGATAATGTTTTTTTATTTATTTTTTTGGGGTCTGGACAAATAATCCCCGGACCAATAATACCGGACAAAAATCCCGGACAAAAAATCCCAACAAATTATCCCTGGACAAAAAATCCCCTGACAAAAAATTCCCACAAAAAATCCCGGACAAATATTCCCCACAATTTTTTTTTGACAAAATATCCCCACAAAAATTCCCGGACAAAAAATCCCCACGAATTATTTGTTGCCGGATAATTCTCTTAAAGTTTTTCCAAAATTTTACCAAATTTCAAATTCCAGTTCCATCCCGAAATCTTCAAATTTTACATTAATCGTCCAACACTACATGGAATACAATTTTTACGTAAACCCAGCTCGACCAAAATGGCCGAGTTGGGCGTACAGAAGAAACTACTGCGGTAACGCAAATGCATCGAAGTAACTCCTTTGTACAAGTTAGAATAGCGGGGAAAATATCAAACCGTTTCTGCGTAAATTCTGGACTGAGACAGGGAGATCCGTTGTCAGCATTGGTGTTTAATCTGGCCTTAGAATATGTCATGCCAAAAATTTATCCAAAAATCAAACCAGACATAGCTACTCGGGGAGAGGCCAGATGGGAGAAGGTCTGTAGGACGGCCTAGAAAAAAGTGGAAAGATGCAGTCAGAGGAGATTTGGAGAAAATGGGAGTGAGACAATGGGAAATAGTGGCACAGGACCGACAAACATGGAAGGCAAAAATAAACGCGGCAAAGACTCTCGAAGAGACATTGATGATGATGATGACTAAATATTTTTGACGCTAAATGTACAAAAAGGAACAGGTTGTTTGGATTACAATCAAGATTATCGTTGTCAAGACCAGCAGTTGTCATCACGAATACGCAATGTACTGGACATACTTATTCAAAACAGAGTGAGCAAAAGATTTAAGCCAATAATTACAACATGATTCCCACAGCCTTGGCTCATTCCCCATATCATTCTCTCCCACGATTTTTGAAAAACTCGCACTTTTTTGTCAAGTAAAATTTGAAGTTTTCGACATGGAATTGGAATTCGAAATTTGGTACCTAATCGAAATTACAATTCATGCTTAATATCAATTGCTATTCATTATTTTCGTACCGAAAAGCGGTTTCATGGCGATTGCTATCTACCTATACCGATTGCATTCACGGGAAAACTTTTAGAGAACTATTCGGCAGCAAATATTTCTTGGGGATATTTTGTCCGGGATTTTTTGGGGGGATGTTTTGTCCAAAAATATTTGTAGGGATTATTTGTCCGGGATTTTTTGTAGGGATTTTTTGTCCAGGGATCATTTGTCCGGGGATTATTTGTCCGGGGATTTTTTTGTCTGGGGATTTTTTGTCCAGGGATAATTTGTGGGGATTTTTTTCCGGGATTATGTCCGAGGATTATTTGTCCTAGCTTCAATCCACAGGATGCCAGGCGGTGTCGTAGTTGAAAAATTATTTAAAAACATTTTTTTTAAACAAATTCACAAATAAAAATTTATTTCGAACCAATTTTTTTAGATAACGGGTCATTTTGAGTAAAAAAGGTCCCTTGTCATTTTTCTCTAAAATGGATTGTTGTCGAGTTATACGCGATTTAAGATTTGAAAAATGCGAAAATGGCCACAAGATACCTTTTTGCTCAAAATGACCCAAATTATCTAAAAAAAATTGTTCGAAGTAAAAAAATTATTATTGTGAATTTGTTTAAAAAAAATTGTTTAAACAATTTTTCGACCAAGGTACCGCCTGGAACCCTGTGGATTTGTTATAGGACCTTTTTTGAGTAAGTTTTTGCAAAGAAATCTAATCGAAATAATTTTGCTAACGTGGGCAACGATACAGTCTGGACTATAGCGCTAATGGTTAATAATTAAAAACAACAGCTTTTTAATAAAATAGTGTCAAAAATTTCTTCAGAATGTTGAAGGAGGGGTTTTAAACTTTGATTTGGTCGCTTTTTGACTTTCATAATAATAATTTTTAATCGAGTTATTAAGCCTTGAAAATGGTAATTTTCGCATTTTTTAAATTTTAAATTGCATATAACGCGACAACAATCAATTTGAGTGAAAAATGACAAGAGACCTTTTTTACTCAGAATGACCCAACTAAAAAAATTTGTTCGAAATGAAAAAATTATTTTGTGAATTTGTTTAAAAAAATGTTTTACCAATTTTTCGTCCACGGCACCGCTTGGCACCCTGTGAATTTGTTATAAGGACCTCTTTTTGAGTTAGTTTGTGCAAAAAAATCGAATCGGAATAATTTCGCAAAGGGGGCGACGATACAGCCGGTCTAATTAGTTATTCGATAGATATGCGATTTTCAAATATTGTCGATTCATTATTTGACCACCGCAGAATCGTTCGCTTATCGATGAGATAGTATTACCGCCCACACACTATTGCTCAACCAATGTGTTTGGAATTTTTCCACGAAATCAGCGCATAGTTAGGTATTTCTTATCTACAGTTGGGTGTTTGTTATTTTTACAGCGGGATTTTTTATTTTATTTTTATAGAAAAACTAAAAATGTCATCCAAGATCCAAACAAAATAAAACTGAACTATTTAATTTCTCAACTTTTATTTTAAAATTAATTTTTGTTTTTTTATTTTTTTTTTGTAAATATTTTTGCACTTTTTGACCCTCGGTTTTGGCGCCCCTAAAGGACGGCGCCCGTGTGCATTGCACACTTTGCACATATGGTAGCGGGGGCCCTGCGCCCAATAGTGCCGCTCTCTGCACCAATTCAAACGTTGATGACAGTGGTCCGTAGTCAAAGGAAGGACTATTAGTCGTGGAGGAAAAGAAACCAATCTCCAAAGGCTCGAATGCGACGATATAGTGTAAGCATAGTAACATGTCTTCCTTCTACTCCAAACCATTGGTCAGCGATTTGACGCGTGGTAGGAAAACGGTCTCGCAGAGCCAGTAGTCTAAAGCGCCTATATCGACGATCTGTGGTGCGCCTCGGTTGAGCAGTTGGTCTTATTCGTGTTCTTTTAACTTCGATTGTCCACATACGACACATACACTTAACCGTCACTGCCTTACAATAATTAACACGACGGCCAATTTCGCGATACGACACACCCATATCTCTATAGGCAACAATTCTACCCCTATCAAAGTCGCTAACAGGCTAACATGATGGTAAGTTTGGCGTCTCCGAACTCCAGGCATTTTCTTACACTGAATAGAATTAGACTGAAGTAGGTATAATAAATAAAAATTGCAGTACCAGCCGTCTTCATAAATCGGATTCTTCACAAAAAAATTTAAAGATAGAACTATATTTTTACAAAAAGTGTAAAACATAGAACATTGATATTTTTATTATAATATGCTTTAAACATAGTCACTCTGTTGCCAAAAAATTAAGTTCAAAACAGAGAAAGTAATGTCTGTTTTACCTGAAATACCCTGTATAGTAATAAACTCAGATTAGTTAAATATTGCTCTGAAAAAACAATGGTATGTAGATTGCACAATAATGGATATTGGACGTAAGACGTTTGTTCATATGCAATTTATTAACAATTATTTTTTTTTTGCTAAACTAAAATCTTCTACGTTTTTCCTGAAACAGGAAATGGATTGCATTTAAACGTGTCTGTATTTTTTTAAATGCTTTAATTAACAAGCATTGAATACTTGTTAATTAAAAAAAAACCGATGACAAAACGAATGGATCTAAATGCATTAAGATCTCTTAAAAGAAAAGATGTCAATCTCTGACGTTTCTCTCAATCGATTGTCTTGTGAGGTCTATGGCTCTTTTTAATAGTGCCGAGTATTGAACAATTAAAAAGGAAGAAAAAAACTAATAAATGTTGCCGAATCACGTAAATAGTCACGTTCATACACAATATGAAAAATTGGTGACAATATATTAGGTGTTTTAAAAAAAGATAACACCGTCTCTAGGATAGATAAAAAACTAAACAATATTGGGGTTTGCTTAGTAAACAATTTTTGTAACGTTATCCATTTTTAAGATAAGGGACATTGAAAAAAAATAAGTATTTTTTATGATTTTGTCGAAACTACGCAATGAAATTTTATACGAATATGTTTTGGAAGCTGATCCCACCACATGAATTTGTTTTTATATCTGACTCTTATAGAGGGCGCTAGTTACAAGGTTCGTACCCAGTAGTATTATTCAACATAACTTTTTTAAGGATAGAATTATTAATCAAAATTCCAAGAGTACTTAAAAATCATACAATTTTACACCAAAAAGGTACTCTTGTAAAACTCGATACTGTGTCCGATTTTCAGAATATTTTGATTTGAAAATTATGAAGTAATAACCGATGTTGTTATAAAGTAATAATAATAATAATAATAATAATAATATAATACCCAGACAAAAATCTTCTACGTTTTTCCTGAAACAGGAAATGGTTTGCATTTAAACGTGTCTGTATTTTTTTAAATGTTTTAATTAACAAGCACTGAATGCTTGTTAATTAAAGAAAACCGAAGACAAAACGAATGGATCTAAATGCATTAAAATCTCTTAAAAGAAAAAATCTCAATCTCTGACGTTTATCTTATACAGGAAATCGATTGTCTTAGAGGTCTATGGTTCTTTTTAATAGTGCCGAGTATTGAACAATTAAAAAGGAACAAAAAACTAATAAATGTTGCCGAATCACGTAAATAGTCACGGTCATACACAATATGAAAAATTGGTGACAATATATAATGTATTAGGTGTTTTAAAAAACAGATAACACTGTCTCTAAGATAGATAAAAAACTAAACAATATTGGGGTTTACTTAGTAAAACATTTTTGTAACGTTATCCATTTTTAAGATAAGGGGCATTGACAATAAACCTCTGCACGGGCGACATCCCAATGAGGTCAGCCAAGACTATGTCGACAATACATCGTCGAACTATTGATGTTCCCTGACACGGAGGGTTCATTACTGGCCATTCAGGATCAGGTTATACCAACCAAAAATTACCTGAAATATATCGTCAAATACCCTCAGGTCCAAAACGACAAATGCCAATATGGATGTCAAACCCAAAAAACCATCCAACATCTTACAGGGGGCTGCCAGGCATTTGCTGCAACTGAATACAAGGAACGGCATGACGCAGTGGGAAAAATCCTTCATCAAGAGATAGCTATCAAGCTGGGACTTCTCCAAACGGACCATCTCCCATATTATCAATACATTCCTGAGAGTATGCTTGAGGATGGCAACAAGCTATACTGGGACCGCACTGTGCTTACAGACCAAACAGTGGCACATAATAGACCAGATCTCATACTAGTTAATAAATTAACAAGACAAACAACACTAATTGATGTGGCGTTACCTAACAACAATAATGTACGTAGTAAATTTACTGAAAAGATACTAAACTACAGAGATACGTAATAAAGTACAGAGATCTGGAAATTCAAATACGAAAATTAGTTCACAAGCCAAAATTGTTAGGATCTTCGATCGTTATTATCAGTGAAGTACATATTATAATCCCAACATTATTAATTTCAAATAAATCTGTGGTCAGTCAACTGAGTAATTGGATGGCATCAACATTATCAAACGAAATCATGTTCATTGGTATTTATTTCTAAAATAAATCAAGGAAATAGCCCAGCATGTAATGTTAGATAATTCTTTTCGAGTAATACGCAACTAGGTAACAAGTGAAAGTCGAGTAGCCGCGATAAAAACGACAATATAAAACAGTTTTATTTCGTATCGAAATATTTTGTCGTGTACAGATGAATGCGTTCAGATTAGACATACGAGGTGGGAGCTATTTGTTATCCAAGAAGCAGGAGTCACTGGCAGTAACACTAACTGAAAAAGAAAACGACAAAAAAGATCTTAAGTAAATGGAAGACATGCCATCATACATTAATTACATGCAAAGCATAGATCTTCAAGATCTTCAGGAAGAATCGAACAAGTAGGTTTGGAGCAGAAAATTGAGAAGAGAACATTTCGCAGTATAGTAAAAATATAATTATAAAATAATATTAACACTTTCAGTCATGTTGGGTACAATTGTACCCATTAGTTTGAATGCATATCGATGGTATAGTGCACAAATGTGGTAAGTACAACTTTTTCAGAAAATTGATAAGTACATATAGTACATTATTTTGACCCAAAGTTTATTGTGCACAAATGTGGTAAGCAAATAATGAAACGTGTAAGAAATACAAGTTGACATAATGTGGTAACTGCTAAATATAAGAAAAATTAAATAAGCCAAATGTTGTATGTGCCCTTACCACAAATGGTTTCTCTTCACTGTTTTAATATTATGATACTTCTGATGATGAATAAATATTTGTATTCATTCTTTTTGCGAATCAAACAATTTTTTCCTTGATATTTGTTATTTAATTTCATTTAGAAGCTTGTAGTATATACCTGTCAAATGGGGTATGTACAATATAAGAAAAGTACATAGTGGTACAAAGTGGTAAGTACATACCTATAACTTTCAAATGGCTGTACTGTAAAATGTTAGTTTTTGCACTTACCACAATTGTGCACTATGCCATCGATATATAATTCTACAGGAATCTGTAACTTAACCAGTTTAAACAAATTTACATTCTATAAGTACCATACTTCTGCGTTTTGTACCCAGATAGCACATGGATCGTTTTATTCTAAAAGAAAATTAATGTCAAAAGCAATATGGCGGCAATTGCATTGTTGGTAACAGGTAAGTGTACTTGTTTCTTCAAATATCAGTTTGAATAAAAGTCAATCGCGGTTTATATTTTAGTGCAATGTTAAAAGTAGTGTTACTTCTTACTAATAATTGTTAATATATTTTATTGAAATTTTACTTTTTTAAATAGAGAAGTGTACCTCAAATTCGATGTGCACAATTGTACCCAAAATGACTAAGTGTTACTTCTATTTTCAGAGTAAAATGCCTCCAAAAAAATATTTAACAGAGAAGGAAATGCTAGAAGAGCTAGAAAAACTGTCCGACATAGAAGGATGTATTAGCGATGACAGCGACTGCGAAGAAGAAATACCAGTAAGACAGAGAAGTAGGAATTCCACAAAAATATATTATGGACTTTCTGCACTTTAGGATGGAAGTTGGCGAAGCCCTCATAAAATTCAACTCTTTCAATAACCGAAAATGGGAAAGATCTTCAAGCAGTACATCTAGTATAGTAGCAGCAGCAAAACGCCAAAACATTAAAATTAGACCTCTTACTGAGGTGTAATTTGATAATAGTGGACATTTTCCAGAGCACCCACAGCTACTTTTACTTTAAGCTGCAAAAATCCTGGTTGTACAGGAAAATCAAGATTAAAATGCCAGAAGTGCAATGTCCATTTGTGCCTTCAAAAGGAAAGAAATTACTTTCTTATGTTTCATATGCGCTAGTTTTTTAGATTTGTTAAGTACTTTTGGGCACAAATGAACCCATAATATTTTTTTTATACATAGGTACATGCTATATTTTTATTAATGGTAGAAAAGTGTTATATGAACTGCCTTAAGTGCATTTTAGACAAAAAATATTGTTTAATGAAAAAAAATGGTACTAAAAGGGGGTTAAACCCTACTACTACTATCGGTTTACAGCGTTCTTCGACGCCTTCCGACTCCTAACCGGCCTTCTTTTCTGTTTAACCATAGACCTGGAGAGATTTCTCTTTCCTCGAGTTCTTTTCCAATTCCCTCCCTCCAGCTTCTACTCGGCCTTCCTCTTTTCCTTCTTCCTTGTAGTGTCCACGTCAAAATATGTTTAGAGATCCTGTCATCTGGCATTCTCTGTACATGGCCATACCATAATAATTGTTTTATGTTTATGTCACCAATAATTATTGTATGCGTGACTCCCATCATTTCTCGTATTCTCTTATTTGGTATCCGATCTCTTTTTGATTTGCCTGCTCCTCTTCTCCAGAACTCCATTTCTGTTCCTAATAAAATTTTCCCTGTTCTATATCTCTAATATTAAACCCAATAACCTATATTTTAATCGTGTTGTCGCTGAACGACGTTGAGATATCAATCACAAACTTGGGCACGGAAATGATGCTCCATCCAATGTCTTGTGAGTTGATCTCTTTGACTATGCTTTTTTTTAGAAATGAAAGAGCTCCATAAATGCTGCTTTTATTTTACGTGATCCTCTCAGTTTGCTTTTATGCTGTAGCATGTTTATTTTTCTCAGTTTAGATTGTTCATTGTTCTTAAATTTAAAATTTTGGTCAGACTTGTACACATCTGGCTAGTCCTTGAGTTTTATTCCTTAGTCTAGTGAGAAGAATGGTACACTTACACCCAAGAATGGTACACTTACACCCAATAACTATCCGATACATTGTTAAACAGCTACGATGTGAGGCATTTCTCAGTTCATCGTCGAAATGATGGTGACGTTAATTTGTTTTTATAATGAATACCTACGCGTGGTAAGTCTTAAATTATTCTTTAACTTATTCAGTGATAAAGAAACATTTCTTTTGATAAAGGGCTATTTTCGGCACGTCAAGCCCTTAGAAACTCATCCCACTAGTTTCAGTATAATTTTCTGCGGTAAACGTTCTTCAAAGTCTCTGCCAAAAGGGAATTCTTCCTGTTTCGCCTACTTGAAAAGGGGAAAGGCTAGTGTGTTGCCGTCTGTGTTCTTCGAGAGTTCGTCAACTTTTATTTATTACTTTATTTAGCAGACAATTACCAATTTATTATTTGCGACAGAAATTCGTAGAATAATTAAATAAGGACAATAATTATATTTATGAATAATGAATTCAAAAAGCTTAATTCATTTTTTCTACAACCGTGTTAAAAATGCAATTTATCTACTGTATGTCATATTATGTATAAGTTTTTAGTTTGTGAAAACTGTCATTATAGATAGCAGTGCGTGAAGGGTTTAAAGTGTGCGTGGAATAACAATGTATTTTAAATGGGATTTACTTTTTCGCACACTTTCAATGGGTTTTTTGGAACACTTTCATATAATCAAATATCCTTAACTTTCGCGTTGTCATGGTGATGACAATATGAGTAATGACTTACAACAAAACTTTTGACAGTTTTGTGGTTTGAAAGAAATTCGAATTTTTTAATGTCAAAGTTCTAAAAATTGTAGAATAGAAATGAATTCCAGTGAGGAAGAGTTACAGTTTTTTTTTTGTTTATCGTAGATAAAATATTGTATGAAACTGTGCGTGGAGTACTTTTTGCGAGTTTACGCGATGTATAGAACTCGCTCCGTTGTCGCTCGTGCTCTAAAAATCGCGTGCGTTCGCAAAAAGCATACTTCACGAACTGTTTCATAAATGACTATTTTAGCACTCCATACGAGCGTTAAAAATGCTACTTTAAGGCACTAGTGCTTTAAAATTTTTAAGGCACTGCAGTTCGTATTGACCGTATATGCAATTTTGATGTAATGTCAAAAAAACATAAAAATGGAATGTCAGTCAAGTTCAAGTAAAAGTTTTTGTAGATATTGTCCTGTAATTACGTTGGTAGAAAAAATATTGTATGATATGCGTGTTAAAAAGTACATTTTTAAGGCACTCATGTGAAATGCAGAACTCGCTTCGCTCATTCTGCAAACTTTCACATGCGTGCCTTAAACGTGTACTTTTAACACTTATATCATAAATAACTATTATGGACACATTTTTTTGTAATTATTGTTAAATAATATTTTTATATTATGAGTAGATCTTTTGCTACTTTTATTGAACCAAAAAGCTTTTTGGGTTTAAAAGGTTGCAGCCCAATATTTTCATTTAATTATTTTTTATGAAGTATATAATAACAAATAACCTTACCAAGTCACGTATGTATATCATAAAAAACATCAATGTTTAGCATTCGCGGATGATGTAGTAATTATGTCCAAGAACATGAAAGAATTAAAAAAGGCATTAGAACTAGAAAAAGTAGCTCGAGAAAAAGGACTCTATATAATCGAAACAAAAACTGAGTACATGGAATGGACGGACAAGGAATTTGAAAACGGGCAATATTAACAGTTTTTTACTCTATCGTACTACATACGTAGTATAATAGATAAAGTTATAGGATCGTGCAAAAAAAAAATTCAGATTTCACTTTTTTTCGACGTTTTGAGTCCCCCTGAGTCTAAAAAGCAAATAATAAAAACATGTCGGAAAAATGTACGTACGTATGTACGTACGTATGTACGTACGTACGTACGTACGTCGCCATCGTTAAAATAAGTTTAATTTGAAAAAGTCATTATATGGCCTAAAGATGGGGCTATAAGAAGAATATTATCGTTTTTTAGAAAAAGTTATGGGTTGCCTATATTTAAGGGGTCAAAATTTGATATAACTTTGAACTAGATTTTCTCAAAAACGGCTTCAAGGAATTTGTTTATTTTTTGATATATTTTTGATATCATATCGGTTAATTGAATGACATTAGTCAGATTTTTTAACTCCCCATAGGAGGGGTTATGAATTTTTTATAAAAAAATATTCGAGTGCCTGTAACTTCCTCTGTAATGGAAACTAAAATTTGAAATTTGGCAGACATATATGGTACTTTATTATCTATTATCACAACAAATTTTACCCAAAATATGGCTTCCGGTTGAACCGGAAATGAAAAAAAATCTTATTTTTTAGATCCGCCCTGTATATTTTTACATATTTTGAAATAATGCAAAATTACCTTTCCAATGACATAAAACTCGTTGATGTATCTCAAAAACTCGAAAAGTTACAGTAAATAGAAATTTTGCTATAATCGTGTGTGTCCTCTCTCACGCGATCACAGCAGAGCATTATTATGGGGCAGTCAATGAGGGTATTTGGCTCCGAATTTCATCCTATTACATCGATATACTTGATATTTTCACAGTAAGTAGGGAATAGCTCAAGAAACAAAATCTACCCTATATACTATGGCGCTTTTATCTTGGGGCGGTTCCCACCCCTTCAAGGGGTTGGAAAATTTGTTGGTCAAAATAACCACGGAAGTGACTAGAGAACCTATTTCTAAGCAAAAACTGGTCTATACTTTTTTTTGAGAACTTAATACTTTTTGAGTTATGTGTAGTTGAAAACTGGCCATTTTCATTGAAAAATGACACCTTTTCGGACGGTTTTTAGTGAATACCTTAAAAACTATGCATCGAACTAAAAACACTATATAAAACATTTTTTAGATTATAAATAACAAAGAGATTCGTTCCTTCGTAAATCTTCTATTTATAATACAAAAAGAGATATGGTAGGTGAAAAGAGTTTGTTTTTTTGGTGCATGCTCAAATTGGTGTATTCAACTTGAAATAACAGAGGAACGGTAGGTTTTAGGTATATAATGCTACCAACGCCTTTTGTAGTGTTTGAAAAGGCCTTTAAAACGAGCACCGTTAAATATCGGTTACATTCAAACTAAGCGAGATATGGTGCAAAAAAAATATATGACTAATGTACTTTAAGGAAAAATACGTACATACATAATAAGTACATATATTTAACCCCTCATCCACCAGAATTTAAATGCATCGTTTTTCTTCTGCAATACCTTTTAATATAGTGTTATCTCTACTTTCAAAAAGTTGGACGGGTTTAAAATGAAAAGTTTTTGAAAAAAAATCAAATTATAGAGCGCATTTTTAAATTTTCTTAAAAATCTTCCTTTTTCTCCATGTAATTCGAAAATAAAAATGTTCCACTCCCGAGAAGGGGTGGGACCTCCCCCATGATAAAAGCGCCATAGTATATATGATAGACTTTGAATTATGAGATTGGGCTACTCCCAAAATTTCATTAAAATCGATGCAGTAGGATAGAATTCGGAGGTAATATATTGTTCTTAATCTCGCGCATTGACTAGCGTAATAGAAATAGAATGAAAATGCAAATATTGTAAACTATTAATTTCTCTGAAAGATGAACCAATTTGAAATGAAAGTATGACCAATATTCTATTGATTTATGCAATAATTTATAGTATGTCCCCGAACTATGGCATCCAACATTTTCTCAAATGCAGGAATTAATGATGCGTAGAACCATAAAATATTTTCAAGTATACAAGGTGTCTCTAAAATATCAAAATAACGAGTAACTTTGTTATTTCTATAGAATGCCAGTATCTATCGGTACGATAAAGTTCTCGGGCGGCCCTTCCGTCCAGCGTTTTTCTTTTACGTTTCGCTTCTTTAACTTATTTTGTATTTGAGGTTAACATTATGGGTTGCAATCAAAAAATAGAATCATCTTCGAACACACGTGAGTCTTCCTGGTAGAGTATTTATCGCATTGCCTCGTACGATACCACACCTTTGTTAATGGTAATCAGAGAAAAATGCTACAAATTATCTCTAATAACAATGGGATTCAACGCACACACAATAATGACCTTCAATAGCCGGCATTTAACTAGTAGAAAGCATGGCAATGTATTTATTGGAAACCTGAACCGACGACTTATTTGAATAAAATGCATCGAAATATTTTAATGAGTCTTATATGTTTCTATTACCAGAGAACGGCAGTTCTCGCCAGTGGCGCACACCAACACCCCCTTTCACGCGACACTATATACACGAAATTTTCGATTTTCTACATCTGACTGATTTGAAAGATGGGCCAAGTCCCATCTTAAAGTTCAAGAAAAGACTCACCCATTCATATGTCAACCATCCATTTTGGTCCAAGGGTGTGGATTTTACGGCCCTTTCTATTTAGGGTCTGTTTTTCGTTCTCGTCCCCAAAACTCCCAAAAACTTAAAAAATTTAAGTCCGACCTTTGCGGCTTCTAATAGTACTGATGTCGCTTTCCAACGCATGTCTCAATTTTAAAAATCGGTTAGGGGAAGGACGGGGAAGATGACGCAGCGTCTAAGATGACGCACCTCTGTATTTTATCAAGTACTTCACTAAATTCAGTTTTTATACCCGTGGCGCCCTCCTTTAGAAACTACTATTACTTTAAAACTTCATCGGTCAGCTTTCGTACTGTTTAGTATCTGTGAGGCAGAGTAACGCGATACACGTTGATTTCTTGTTATTTTTGACACTGCGAATATTAATGGTAAGTTGTTTAAAAATGGTTCCATTGGATTTTCTTCATATTCATGGGAGTAGGTGATA